>NC_048230.1:69095831-69180078 GCF_002007445.2 Ailuropoda melanoleuca | reverse complement strand
CCACAACGCCGGGATCACGCCCTGAGCCGAAGGCAGATGCTTAACTGCTGTGCCACCCAGGCGCCCCAGAAATGCTCATTTTTAAAATGGGGTTGTTTATCTTCTTATTATTGAGTTTTGAAAGTTCTTTGTATATTCTGGGTACAGATCCTTTATAATATGTGTGTTCTAAGCAAATATTTTCTCCCAGTCTCTGGCTTACCTTTCATTTTTTTCTTTTCTTTCTTTTTCTTTTCAAAGACAGTATTCACCCATTTTTATTCTATTTTTATTTTTTTAAGTAGGCTCCACACCCATTATGGGGCTTGAATTCATGACTCTGAGATCAAGAGTCACATGCTCTACCAACTGAGCCGGCCAGGGACCCCTATCTTTCATTTTCTTAATGGTGTTTTTAAAAAAATCTATTGAAGCAAAAGTCACAAAAAATAAAATCAGCCATTTAATATTGAACAATTCTGGGCACCTGGCTGGCTCAGTTGGAAGAACATGCAACTCTTGATCTCAGGGTCATGAGTTCAAGCCCCATGTTGGGTGCAGAGAATACATACATACATAAATCTTGAAAAATAAAATTAAACAATTCATTAAGGTGCCTTTTGAAGAAAAAAATTGAATTTTGATGGTCTAATTTTTAAAAATTTTTTATTTTTTATTTTTTTATTTTAATTTTTATTTATTATTATTTTTTATAGATAATGCTTGTTGTGTCATATTTAAGAAAACTTTTCCTAACCCAAGGTCTCAAAAATTTGCTACAGTGTCTTCTAAAAGTCTTATAGTTTGACTCTTCTCTTTAGGTTTCTGATCCAATTTAAGTTATACAAGCCCATCATTTGACATGTGGATATCCTGACATAAGTATTTTTAATTTCAATAGATATGGCCAAATTGTCTTCCCAACATAGCTAGCATCACACCAATCAGCAGTGAGCATGGCTGTTTTCTCACACCTTTGCTAACACCACTAAAATATCAACCTTTTTGTTCTTGGTCAATCTAATAATGAAAATATAAGCATGTCATAGCTTTACTTTGCTAAATTCCTTTTTTTTTTTTTAAAGATTTTATTTATTTATTTGACACAGAGAGAGAGACAGCCAGCAAGAGAGGGAACACAAGCAGGGGGAGTGGGAGAGGAAGAAGCAGGCTCCCAGCGGAGGAGCCTGATGTGGGGCTCGATCCCAGGACTCTGGGATCATGCCCTGAGCTGAAGGCTGAAGCTTAATGACTGAGCCACCCAGGTGCCCCATACTTTGCTAAAGTCCTACTTTACCTACAACCTAAGCACTACTGTGAAATATATTAGCTCTGGGTATTAGCTACCTATTGCTTCAGCATACATTACCAAGAAACACAGGTGACTGGACCATTTAACCTTGCAGGACCTGCCCCTCCTTCCCTCCAACCTTAGAAGGTCCTCAAGGACGGAAAATAAAGTCACACTCCCTGTATATTTGATTGCACCCTTTGCCACCTCAGAAGTTTACATAAATGGAGGCTGAGTTCTAAGATTCCCAGGATTGTTTCTGGCCTGACATCTTCCCAGCTTGCATAAGGTGACCTGGATGCTTGTTGCTTGACTCTATATTTGACTGAACTATTTGCAGGCATGACTTAAATTTTTTTTTAAGAAATTTAAATTCTGGTTTAGGACAGACATTCCAGTACTATAGGCAAGAAATGATTCTGATCTGCAATTTGTAGAGATAGGGCAATGGGGCTTTACTAGGAGAAGGACAACTTTAGGTTTAAGAGCAAGAAAAGAGGCAACTGGGGATAATGAGCAGCAGAAGCTCTGACATACCGTTTATCCAAGGGAGTTCTTCAGTCCTGCAATTGCTCATCCAAATTTTAGTCCTCCCAAAAACTGCAGGAGGAGGTGCTCAGAGCTCCTTATGGCTATTTATTTTTATGACTTTTTTTTTCTAATTCTAAATTCAGTACAGAAAATCTGAAGGATACAGAGAAGCACAAAGTCTTTTTTTTTCTGCATTGACTCAAGAAGAGGCAGTTGTGAAGTAGGTGAAAGAGACAGTCCTAGGTTTAAATATCAGGTCTGTTTCTTGCATTCTTTGTGAATTTTGGCAAGTCACCCAACCTTCTGACCTTTGTTTCCTCCTCTAGAAAAGTGGTAATCACAATGCCTCCTCCCTTATTGGGGATGAATATAGGGACATTTAGTTCAGGGTATACAGTGGGCACTCAGTGTGTTTCTGTCTCCTTCTTTCACAATTTACAATAAATTTTCATTCAAGCATTTTCTGAGCATCTTTAAGGCGTCATTACAGGCCAGAGGAAATACAGGGATGGATAAGACTGTGTCTTTGCCCTTGAAGAACTCATGGTTTGGGGAAGGAGAGATTACATGGTCCAGTCTGCTGTCTTTTGATAAAATAGGCACGTGACTCCAATTTTCAGATGTCAGCAGAGGCCCAGAGAGGCCAAGAAATGGAGGAAATAAGTAGTAGGGAGGGGCCTGGAACATAGTTAAGAGGACTATTGGGACAGAAGCAATGAGAGAGGAATTTTGGAAATAAAATCATGCCAGTTTGTAGTTCAAAAGAGAGAAACAGGGGCACCTGCCCAGCTGGCTCAGTCAGTAGAGCATGTGACTCTTGATCTCAGGTTCATGAGTTCAAGCCCCATATTGGGCATAGAGCCTATTTTTTAAAAAAGGAGAGAGAGAGACAGGTGGGAGATGGAGATGTCTGCAAATGGTTACAAATCCAGCCCTGGAGGTGGACTGCATTTTTTTTGTGCAGGATTTCTCCCTCCCCTCCCAACATTTGATTATGAAAATTTTCAAACCTATAGAACAGTTGAAGAATTGTACAGTGAACATCCATCTATCCACCACCTCGATTCTAATATTGCTGACCGTTTGCTGTATTTGCTTTGACATGTATTCATTCATTCATCTAGCTCTCCATCCACCCATCTTATTTGATGCAATTCAAAGAAGGTGCCGCGTTCACTCTCCCTCTAGAGACTTCAGCACCCCTATCATTAGAGCTCAATGTGCGTTTTTGTTTTTAGGTTAAATTTACATACAGTAATGTGCGTAGATCTCACGTATACCATTTGCTGAGTTTTGACAAATGGATACAACTATGTAATCCACACCCCTCACAAGGTACTGAGAGAATTTTTTTTAATAAAGATTTTATTTATTTATTTGACAGAGATAGCCAGCAGAGAGGGAACACAAGCAGGCGGAGTGGGAGAGGGAGAAGCAGGCTCCCAGCAGAGGAGCCTGATGTGGGGCTCGATCCCAGAACACTGGGATCACGCCCTGAGCCGAAGGCAGACGCTTAACGACTGCACCACTCAGGCGCCCCATGAGAGAATATTTTCAACAGCAGAAAATTCCCTCCTGCCAGAGGCAACCACTATTGTGATTTTTTTTTTGCCATTGATTAGGTTTTACCTGTTCTAGAACATTATACAAATAGAATTCTAGAGTGTATACTCTTTTGTATACAGCTTCTTTCTTTTAGCATGATGTCTGAGGCTTATCTATTTTTTGAGTATTAGTAATTTTGTTACCGCGTGGTAGCATTCCACTGTATGAGAGACTATAACACAGTTTATCCATTTTCCTGTTGATGGAACACACAGAAGTTTTAAACACTTTGAAGTGGTTGCCAGTGTTGTATGGCTGGCTGCAAATCCTGGCTCTGCTACAAGCTAGATACGTGACCACGCTGGTTTCTTTGTCTCTTTGAGATTCAGTTTTCCCAATCTGCATAATGGGAAAACCGACAGCTATTGCTTGTTGAATGCTTGTCATGTGCGTGCCTGGCACTGTTCCAAGTGTTTTACATATTCACTTAATCCTCATAATGACCCACAAGATAGGGTATATTACTATTCCCATTTTATAGATTTGGAAACGGAGTACCCCACCTAGTTGCCGGGAGTATTCAATGAGTTAGTGCATGTAAAGCACTTGAGACTCTGTGTTGTAACTTCAATGTAGACAGTAAACATTAACTGTTATTTTTCGTTCTACCTTACTGGCCCTTAGAGGAATTTATTTATAGTTTTTTTTTTTTTTAAGATTTTATTTATTTATTTGACAGAGAGAGTGCACGCAAGCACAAGCAGGGAGAGCTGCAGGCTTCCTGCTGAGCAAGGAGCCTGATGTGGGATTTGATGCCAGAACCCTGGGATCATAACCTGAGCCAAAGGCAGATGCTTAACCAACTGAGCCACCCAGGTGTCCCTCTTAGAGGAATTTAAGTTTATTATCCTTAATGGAGAAAGTGTATAAAACCCTGGGTATAGGGTTGCCAGATAAAATGCAGATGTCCAGTTAAATATGAATTTTAGATAGACAATGAAAGTAATTTTAGCATAATTGTGTTACATTAAATTTGTCACATCTTTTTTTTTTTTTTTAAGATTTTATTTATTTATTTAACAGAGATAGAGACAGCCAGCGAGAGAGGGAACACAAGCAGGGGGAGTGGGAAGAAGCAGGCTTCCAGTGGAGGAGCCTGATGTGGGGACGCTGGGATCACGCCCTGAGCCAAAGGCAGACGCTTAACGACTGAGCCACCCAGGCGCCCCCAAATTTGTTACATCTTAATGCTAAAAAGTTATTCATTGTTTATCTGAAATTCAAATTTAATCGAGCATCCTATATTTTTACTTTCTAAGTCTGGCCACCCTACCTCAGATGAATTGACTAAGGTGACTAGGGACAGAACTTGTGTACATCATTTTGCAGATGAGGAAACAGTCTTAAAGAGGGCAAATGAGAGAGCCATGAGGTCGTAAGTGGATCCAGATATTTGGATCCAGATCTTAGGCTCCTAGAAGCTCCATCCAGTGTCTGCTTTTCATCAACGCACAGCTCTGCCACTTTTCAAGTCTTCCCCGGCCTCTGGCAGTTGAATGCAGTGTGGCTTCAGGGAAGAGGGGGACAGCAACATGACTAAGTGTTCTGTAGGGAAAGCCAGTAAGTGACAAGCAGCATGTGGGCTGCTGGGGTTTCTCTTCCCACTCCTTCCAGCTCTGCATCCCTGCTTTCTTCCCTCCTTCTCTCTCCAGAGGCCTGGAAAGCTCCTTCCCTTGCGGGTGGGGGCCTCCTCCAGCCCTGCTTTGGCAGGGCTGGGTCTTGTCCCAGGCTGACCTGGGTGTCCAAGGCAGAGGAGGGTGTAGGTGGTTCAAGGCTTTATCAGTCCCGGTGTCTGCATTCTGACTGGGTCTAGACTGACTTCTGAATCAGGGAACCTGGGAGCCAGAGCCACAGCATGGAGATGAGGAAGTAGCTACACTGGGATTCTCTGCTCTCACCAATTCAGCTTCTCCTTGGAGAACCACCAACTGGAGATTTCCCAGAATCTTCACAACACCCTATGAGGTAGAATCTATTATTTCCACGTAGACATTTGGACACTGAGGTTAAGGGACTTGCCTAAGACCCCTAAAGTAAATTGTTGACAGTCAGGACTGGATCCTTGATCCATATGCCTCCGAAGAAACCTAAATTATTAACTTCTGCTAGGTACTGCCTCCCAGATCAGAGCTAATCCACCCTACAGGCATCTGCAAGTTAGGGTAGCATAGTCCAGTGGTTCTCAAAATGTGGTCCCTGAGCATCAACATCATCTGGGAATTTGTTAGAAATGTAAATTCTTGGGCCTGATAAAAGAACTTTCTGACTCAGAAATTTTGGGGCTAAGGGGCGCCTGGGTGGCGTAGTGGTTAAGCGTCTGCCTTCAGCTCAGGGCGTGATCCCGGTGCTCTGGGATCGAGCCCCACGTCAGGCTCCTCCACTGGGAGCCTGCTTCTTCTTCTCCCACTCCCCCTGCTTGTGTTCCCTCTCTCACTGGCTGTCTCTCTCTGTCAAATAAATGAATAAAAAATCTTAAAAAAAAAAAAAGAAATTTTGGGGCTAATACCTGGCAATCTGGTTTTAATAAGCCCTCCAGGTAATTCTGATGCACTCTGAAGTTTGAGAATCTTTGGTGTATAGTAGAAAGAGGGGTATTTTTTGAAAAAAAAAGGGGGGTATCTAAAGCATATTTGTTTTAAGTAAACTTTTATTGAGGTATAATATAAATACGGAAAAAGACACAAATCATAAGTATACAGCTCAATAAACTTTCACAAAGTGAGGATGCTTGTGTATCAGCACCCAGATCAAGACACAGAACATTATTACCTGCCTGGAGAAGCCCCTTTGTGCTCCTTCCTGGTACTACCTCTCCTCAAAGATAATCACTATCCTGACTTCAAACACCATAGAGTAGTTTTGCCTAACATTATATGCTTTTAAAAATTATAAATGAAGACATGGAGCGCCTGGGTGGCTCAAGTCAGTTAAGTGACCCACTCTTCTTTCAGCTCAGGGCATGATCTCAGGGTTGTGAGATCAAGCCCTGACTGGGGCTCCCTGCTCAGCAGGGAGTCTGCTTGAGATACTCTCTCCTTCCGCCTGCCCTTCCACTCCCCAATACATAAATCTTAAAAAAAAAAAAATTGTAGAAGAAGACAGAATATGGAACCAGAGGACTTTGATTGGATCCCTGGTTTCCTACTAAGTGATCTTGAACCAGTCATCTAATTTCCTTGAGACTCATTTCCTTCTCTGTATAATATTAGGTCATAGAAATACCTTAAACCTTAAAGGGGAAACTGTGTTTCCCAGACTTGTGTGGTGTCATGAATCACCTGGGGCACTAGTTAAAAAACCCACATTCCCCAGAGCATACATTCTTAATAAGACAAAAATTGGTTGTGGGTAGAGAGGAAACTTTTTTCCTTGCTTATGTAAAAGCACATATATACATATCGTACATTAATAGATATACAGTATATATGTGCTATTAAAATTTCATGGGGGGAATAACTAAGGAAAAATGTCTAAAAATGTTCCTTAGAGAGCTGATAATATTTAGAAAAGGTTGAAAAACCCTGTCTTACAGCAGTGGTTCTCCAAGCGTGGTCTGTGGTTAAAAATGCAAATTCTCAGGCCCCACTCCAGATCTACTGAATCGGAAATTCTGGGGGTGGGGCCCAGCAATCTGTGGTTTAACACATCTTTCAGGAAATTCTGATGGGCACTAACGTTTCAGAACCACAGCCCTGGAGATTCTGCATGGGGCAGGTTCCTAAGTCTGGACTTTAAACAAGCTCTCCTAAATCATTTTGCAGGAAACATTGACATAGAGATTTGAACATACTTTGAAAAATGCAAGTGACTTTCCAGATGGTAAAATATGTTCATAAGGAGGAAACAGGCTAAACAATAATAGTGAAGGTCACTAATTACTAAGCACTTAGCCGGGCTTCTGAGTCTACTTGCACAGCCTATTAATTCTCACAAACAGCCCATGAAGAAGTTAAGAGGGTGGACTCTGAAGCCAGACTGCCCGCATTTGTCTCCAGCTTGTGACTTGGTTTATGCATCCGTAAAGTGAGGCTAATGGAGGTACTCTCCTCATAGATTTGTTGTGAGGTTTAAAGCTTATTGATTAGCTCTTCGAACACCTGCCACGTTGGCACCACTTATATGTAGGCTATTTTCATCATCCTTAAGCGCACCCTGTTAAAAGGTGGATTTGAACCCAATCAATTTAACTCCCGAGTGTACTTGCTTAAAGACTATAAACTATAATCCTCAGTGGTTCTGAAGTGTGATCGCCCACCAGGAGCACACCAGAGTTAGAAATGCAAATTATTAGATCCCATCCCGGATCTGCTGAAAGAGAAACTCTGCGGGTGGGGCCCCTAAGTTTCAACAAGTCCTTCAGTTGATTCTGATGCACACTAGCGCTTGGGAACCACAGCTACAGTCTTTAGAGGTTCGGGGGTGGGGGATGCTTTAAAAAAAAAACAAAAAACAAAAACCCTAGAGCGGCCGGGAGCAATCCCAGAGTCCCTCCCACCTAAGGGCGAGCAAACTCCAGTTTAGAAGCGTTCCCCCGCTCCTGCCCACATTCCCGGCCGGCGCGCAAGGCCTTCTGGGGTTTGTGGTCCACTTCCCTCCCGAGCCGGAGGCGCTTGCGCGTTGGCCGCCAACTCGCTCTAGTCGCTGTGATCGGGGCTCGAGACCGGCTGCCATCTTAGTCGAGGGACTGAAGAGTCGCCGCCGCCCCGAGTCCCGGTAAACATTCGCGGGCGGACTGGGGGCAGTTCTGGGTACAGGGGGGAGCCCGCACGAGAGTGTCCGAGGAGACCCAGGGGTGAAGGAGTGCGGCGCGTGGGCAGAGGACTCCAGAGCCGCTACTGCTCTCTCTTACCTCACAGCCGGTGCCGTGGGGGGCGCGGGGAGCTCGGGCTAGTGGCCGAGGGGTGGGTTGGCCGGAGGCGCCGAGCAGCCACTAACTGGCCGGGGTGTGGGGAGCCCCTCGCCTTGCGGGCGCCGAGTTGTGAGAGGGCTGTGCGGTGCCGGGCGCCCGCAGGGTCCGGCCCGGCGCCCCTCAGCCCCGCCCGGGGGCCACTCTCCCGGGGCCCGGCCTGTGCGCGGGGCCCGGCGGCAGCGGCCGGAGCGGCCGACGTGGCCCTGTGAGGGGCGGCGGCCGGGCCCACCTGCTACTCGGCTGGCCTTGCCGAGACTTTTTGGAGCCCTCAGTCGCAAGGCGGGCCCAGCACAGCGGCTGCCTCCTCTTTCTTCCACTCCCCTCCTCCCTCCATTGTCCCCCATCGTGGTGGTCTCGGCCCGGGCGCCCTTTTCCGCGCCCGCTACCGCGGCGCCTTCGGCACCTCCCGGCGCCGAGTTTTGCAGACGTGGAGCTGTCACTGCCCTCCCTCGTGAGTGTCCTTTTCTTTAGCAGAGAAAAGAAAAAAGTAGCCGTGAACGTATTCTAAGGGTCGAAACGTGATGAGAACATGACTTAGTGTGAACTAAGTGGGGATCTCAAGTTTTCAGACATAGTCCCGGGCCACGACGTAAAGAGAAACGCCGGGTCTCTCCGCTCAAGGTAGACGTTGGGCCTAAAGTTAGAGATGTAACCAGGTGAACGTGCAAATTACCCGCAATTCACGATTCCCCAGTAACAACTCAGCTTGTTTGCTTGCTTCTATTCACCTCTTAATCTTGTTACATTTTCTGTCATAATCCTACAGCGTCAGTATACTTTTTTGGGAGTGAGGGCTGGGGAAGGAAAAGTGGAATTTTTTTTCCTTTGGAAATTATTAAGGCACTGGAGCTAGCCACTTATCATTGCACTTACTTGGGGTCTCCCACATCTACTGCTAATAGAATTCGATTTTAAGGAAATGTGTAAAGGCAGTGTATTTCCATCCTCAAAATTGGCTAAGGATTTCTCAACTGAAATAAGATTCTCAGGGCAGATAATGCTGAGAGCCTGCATTAATGTATTCATAGATTTACTCAAGGTACAGTTACCAACAGAGAAAGTAAGTTTTTTGGGTGTGAATCCAGAAGGAATTCCTTCAGCATAGGAATCAAGTTCAGTATAGGAATCAAGTCAAAAAGGATATGAGATAAAAAACGAGTGCAGAATACTTTTTCACAGTATTCTAGAGGGAATCATTTCTAAATTAAAACACATCTGTGCACCTATTGGAAGAGATAAACGAATAGTTCCCAAAATTTCCCATTAGAATAATTAGGGGAGCTTTTTAAAAGTAGAAATTCCAGGGTCTCCTTTCCTGAGATTGATTTAGTAGGTCTGCTTTGGCCCTGAAGAATTTATTTTTAAAACATGCCTCAGGCAGCTTTCATGGTCTTGGGAACCACTGAGGCATCAATACGGTGAACCTATGAGGAATGCTCAAAAAGCTTTGAGACAGAAGTGACCAGTTCTGTCTGGGGTTTGGCCATGTAAGGTGGCAGGACCTACCCCCAGTCCTAAGTTGGGTCTTAGATGATGAGTAGGAGTGTGATGAGGATGGGGAAAGGGAAGAACAGGGCAGACAGAGGAGACCCCTTAATGCTGTGTGCAAATGCAGACGATTGTGCGAGAAAAAGGATTCATGGAGCAGGAAGTGGGATGGGGAAGGAGAGCATTGTGGGGTGTGAGGTCAGAAAGGTAAAAGGAGGTAACTATATGAAAAGTTATAAGTATAATGCTAAAAAACTTGAGTTTTATATTAGCAATAGATTCAGATTTTAATCAGGGAAGTGATATGAATTACGTGTGTGTTGTAGAAAGATGGCTCTGGTGATGAGAGGGAAAGGATGGAAGAGTGGCTATTGCAGCGATCTAGGTAAGAGGTGAAAAGGCTTGATGTTGGAGAGAGGCTGTGGGGATTGGATTTAGTTCTTTACTAGTGCAATATTGTTGCCATATTTTTGGATGAGAATTTTTAGGGCTGTACTGAGTAAAAAGGCTCTTATTCTATAAAAAGAACCCACTAGCAAATCTGAATAATTTTGCCAGGTCATATATATATTAATGGTATCAGAGTATATTGTTCATTAGCACTTTTGAAATATTAGAGTCAGATTGGCTGCAATTTGGAGGAGAACTTGGAGATTAGACTGCAATTTATGACTATCAACACTATTGATCTAAGCTTGTTGGAAGTGTTTTTCTCTCGTACTCAGAAACTTGGTATTAGAATTTTAGAGTTGAAAGAGATTGCAGAGATTATCTCGTCCACAGTGGCAAATATATTTTGGTTTATGGACCAACTCTGCTTTGAAGTAGCTGCCAGAGCACTGTATTGAGAAGGATTTTGGTCATATGTGTTCTCTGGGAAAGTGAGTTATGATTGAATAGTGATGCTTCCTATGGACACAGTATCTAGTAGGTGACATATGTGCCAGGTATATGCCATCCTTAGACTAGTCCAAACTATTAGTTTTCTGTTTGTTTATATAAAAAAAAATCCTAAGCAGGTTCAGTAATTTAC
Source organism: Ailuropoda melanoleuca (assembly GCF_002007445.2). Taxonomy (NCBI): domain Eukaryota; kingdom Metazoa; phylum Chordata; class Mammalia; order Carnivora; family Ursidae; genus Ailuropoda; species Ailuropoda melanoleuca. The sequence continues at coordinate 69,169,242 of NC_048230.1, read as the reverse complement.
TTAGAACTAGTTAAGAATTAGAGCTAGAGCTAGAATCAGAACTGAGTTTTGTAACTCTTAGTTTGTTATTCTCCAGTGTGTCAAGATGAATGTGGGCTGCTAAAGAGCTTTTGGTATTAGACCAAAAGAAAAAAGATATTTCTATCTAGCCTGTGCCTCTTGACTATTTAGGCAAGAGTTTAACAAGGAACTTTGGCCTAGAAGTGAATTTTGTTGTATTTATTCTGGCTTAAGAAATTTGTTGTTAGTATTGATAGGAAATAGTCACCTGCTTGTGGGTTGTTTTGTTTTGTTTTTTTCCTCTCACTTCCTTGTTCCTTACCCCTCTCTCAATTTTGGGTTTTCGGGATTGGTTTCCTTCATATGAGTTAAGGCAAAAGTGTATAAAGTTATTTTTTCCTGTATTTACAGCACCTCGCCAAATTCTAGGCTCATAATAAGCTCTTAGTAAAGGCATGTTGATTTTTATGGCTGTACATGATACTGGTTTTGAGTTAACATAAATTAGCGGGGTGGGGGGGGCTGTGCAGACTTGAAATGCAGCATTATCTGGTTGGTAGATCTGCCCTCAGCTAAAAATATTGGGTTGGAAATAGCCTCACAACTAGTAGTCATTAACCAGGAGCTGTTCCTCCTTTAGTCTAGCAGTGCACTGTCCTTGGAAAACTGCTGCCACCTCAGCTTTTTTTCTTTTCAGAACCAAGTGTACTCTGATTCTTGAAGTGCTTTTTCTTTTCCTATCCTTAGGAGCCTCCCAGGTTGCAGGGACCATTCTTACATTGACCCCAGTAGGTAGAGTGTGTATTTTATGGCCATCTTCATTTTGCCATGTAGCCATCATATCCAGGTGGGCATTACCCCATACTTTGTAGGATTCATTTTCCCTGACTCACCTTATCCTGCCTGCCCCATCAAAAATTGTCTATCCCCCCAAATTATCCCATGAAACTTTTTATTTTATTATTTTTTAAAAGTAATTTCTGTGTCCAGTGTGGTTTTTGAACTCATGACCCCAAGATGAACAGTTACATGCTCTACCGACTGAGCCAGCCAGGCACCCTTATCCCATAAAACTTAAAAAAACATTGTGCTGTCAGATTCCCAAGGTCATTGCTAATCTGATGTGTTTAACCATAGGAATAATATATTAATGGATCCTCCTTCTCCTTTCAGGTAACATGCATTTAACAGTGGCCTTCTGGAGACAACGCCTTAACCCAAAAAAGTGACTTGAAGGGTGAGAACTTCAGGTATGGCGGCAGGCCTGTGAAAGAGATTGGGGGGCAGGAATGGTGCAGAGGGTGAGCTCTGGTCATGTAACTGCTGTGGGGGAGGTATTGGGAAAGAGGATGTTGATGCTGACTACATCAGTTGGTTGAAATAGGCATTTTCCACTTGGATTTGAAACTCAGAGTCTCCTCTATAAGGATTAGCCTGTGACCCACACTTTGCTCTCACTTTGGGTCTTCTGACTTTTCTGTTTTTGTTTTTCTTGGACGTACACACATTTTTCCTACTGGCGCTATTTTATAAACATTTATCTCTATATAGTTGTCCAGATATGTACATTATGGTTAAAAAGTGTAAGACGTAAAAAGAAGGCAACATGCAGTGGAGAAAGAGAATTTGGAAAGAAAAGGTCTGATTTGATTTTGCCACTGACAAACTGTGTGACTTTTGGCAAGTCATTTTATATTGCCTGGTCTCAGCTTATAAATCTGTAAAATAGACGTATTGATTCCTACCTGCCTTCCTGACGTTGTTGTGAAGATCAAATAGAATAATACATACTAAAGCTTTAGAAAAAAATGAATTCACAACTTAAGACATTATCTAAGTCTGTAAGGTGGGAGAAGTTGGCGGTAATACTGAGAAGGAAAACATGAGGACAGGACAGATTGACTTTAAAGGATCAGGAGAGAAAAGGAAAACTACTGATTAAGAAAAAAAAGTAGAGCATGAAAAAACTCAAGCAGAGTAAAAACTCAAAAGAGTAAGGAGTGAATGAAGTAGAACTAATGAATTGGTAGGTGAGAAAGCTGAATAGGGTAGAGAGAGGTCCCTTTTACTAGCTCTAACCTTGCAACTCTTACTTGTCATTGTCACATAAATGTCCTCTCCATACTTAGATTCCAGTCTTCACTGTAAACATCAGTAGTATTATTCATACCACTGTGTGACCCTTTGTGTTTGGTTTGTATTTTTGTTAACTAATTACCCTATAAATGCTTAGAGACCAAGACTATGATTTGCTTGTTATGGTGTCCCAGGCCGTTACTATAATCAAATGTGTGCCTGCTCTGTTCTTTTTTATAATTCTGGAGAGAAAGGAAGGAGATAGGGGGAGCTTTGTGAGAGATAATAGGAAAGGAAGTGGCTAAGAGGGAAAGTAGATAAATAAGACATGGTAAGAAGAAGAATTCTCAAAAAAGTGAAAGGAAATAAATGAAAATGAAAAATACATAGAGCAAAAATGAAGGGGAAAAGGAGATGGTGTTATCTGCAGTAAAGGAACAAGGCAGCTTTCATTTTTTTCATGGTGATATAATACCTCACAAAAAGTTATGTGCTGGGAAAGATAATTCTTCATACCAAGTATCTTTTTTTTTCTTTTTTAAAAGATTTTATTTATTTGACAGAGAAGGGGAGAGAGCACAAGCAGGGGGAGTGGCAGAGGGAGAGGGAGAAGCAGGCTCCCCTCTGAGCAGGGAGCCCGATGTGGGGCTCGATCCCAGAACCCTGGGATCATGACCTGAGCCGAAGGCAGGTGCTTCACTGACTGAGCCACCCAGGTGCCTCCATACCAAGTATCTTTAAAATATTTCTAAAAGTATCCACTACATCCTGAACTTACAGAGTAGTTCTTCGTGGAAAGGAAACTAGGGCAGCATTCAGGAGATCTGGATTCTAGCCTTGGTATTGCTTGTTACTTAGTATTATCATCTTGGGCAGTTCACTTAAATACACTCTGGGCCTCTGTTTCCTCACTGTCTATTAAAGGTATCAAACATGATGAGCTCTCCGTTTTCTTCTAGCTCACTCTTCGATTATATTTTGTGTGCTATGTTGTCTTACTAATTTCTCAGGGCTTTGTTGGTATCAGAATATAAGATTGGTCTTGGAAATATAGTGGAACTTCGTAATATCCATTACCTTATAAATGAGAAGCCATTGTATTTTAAGTTCGACCCTAAACATTGGCAGAAAGAGAGACTTGTAGAAAACCTAAGTATAGAAATGTTAAGTTTGTAATATTCAGCAAGTATTTATTGAGCTCCTGTTGTGCTAGGTTCCAGTGGGTACTTAATATAAAACCCCTGTCTCAAGGATTTTGTGTTTTTGTCAGGAAAACAAACTTGCTCACCGGTAATTATTGTAAAAAGCAAGGTGATAAGTGCTATAATAAGGATTGCATTGCATTGCATTGCAATTTAAGGTAGTAACTTTAGATTTCTTGGTTCTTTTAACATAATTGAATACGTGCTAAGTGCTGCTGTATGCTAGGTATTGCAGGGACTCATGATGAAAAAAAAAGCTCCTGCTCTCAAGAAACTTGCAGGTTTTTTTTTCATGTCTGGAAACTGCTTACCCTAATAGATTTACCCTTCTGTCTCAGGAAAGAAGTTTATACTGTATCATCACTTCATAGTTTTAAAATAAGAATTCATCTGCATATTGAGCTTACCTCACTCCAGAAATGTTTAATAACGTACTTGCTTTCTGAGAAAATGTATATTATTTTGTTGAATCTGTAACGTTTTCTCTGTCAGTGACAGAAATTTTTCTTTTCGGTTAAGGAAAAAATCCAGATGCTCTCTGGATGGCATGTTCAGGTGAACTTTGGTTTGCTTCTTATTCATTCAGAGAAAGGGGGATCTGAAATTTAGCCTTGATTCTTCGTTCCAGGGAATCAGTTCAGTTTGTCACAGAGGAGAGGATGCTAGTCTGAAGGAATCATATTGTAGGGGTTAACAGTGTGTACTAGAGTTAGATTGTCTGGTTTTGAATTTTGGCTCTACTGTGTACTGGAAGTATGACCTTAGTCAAGTTCCTCATCCGTAAATTGGGAATAGTAATGGCATATATCCACAGGGCTGTTGTATGGATTAAATAAGATAATGTATTTTTGCTTGAACAGTTGGCTCACAATAAGTATGAAGTGTTCATTGCTTTTATTGTTTTATTATCATCATTACCACCAACCTTGTCTTAAAATTATTGTCTCAGTTCTTTAATTCATTAAATAAGCTTATCTAGGGTGAGCATTGTAAATTTAAATGGAGCGTTTTAAATAGTAAAGATCAAATTGAGACTTAAGTAGAACTAAGGAATTCATGTTACTCTAATGGGGTAGCGGTTAAGCAGCTTTGACTTTTTTAAAAAAAAATTAAAGGTAAAATTGACTGTTTTAACCATTAAAAAATACATAATTCAGTGTTGGCTCACTTGATCTAGTGGGGAGTATAGGACCAAGTGTGGCCTGAACATCTTAACTTTTTTCTAAACAGAAGCTGGGAATCCAGGTTTTGTGAGAAATCGTTATTTTTAAATGTTGGCAACTTTTGAAATCATAATATAAACACTGTGGGCCAAGCAAATCACCCCTGCGGGCAGAATTTGTCTTGTGTGTTGCCGCTTTGCAACCTCTGTTCTGGAGCTTGACTTTTTGCATCATAACCCATGCTCCCTGCCTTCTGGGAAGAAAGTCCTTACCCACATAAAGGTTTAAAACAGTTCAGGCAACACCTCAGAGCAGTCTAGGGCTGAATGAGAGGTATGCAGAATAATTATTAAGGCAGAGAGGAGGAGGGAAGTTATTTAAGACGGATTCAGAATGGGCAAAGGTATGGAGGCAGGAGTGGACTTGAGATGGTGGTAGGTAGTACAGCGAATAGATTAGTTGGAGTTTAGATTAGTCTGAAGAGGGTCTATATAGGCCTGGAAATAGGAGAAAGTTTGGAAAAGTTAAAAGACCAGCCTTCTTGTTTTGGGATAACCTTAGGTCCTATTGGCTGACACGATAAAATGGTATTTTGTGGTGATTTATTAGGTAATATTGAGGCCTGCAGTATTTACCAGGGTTGGTAGGGTCTGGAGGCAGGGAGAACAGGCTAGGGAGGTAGGTGGTAGTGGGAATGGAAAGGAAGGGACAAAAGCTTGTATAAGAGACAAAAGCCTATATGTGGGTCACCCTGTGATAGTGGGACCCTGCAATAGATAAAGATAGACAATTTTGAAAGCTTTTCCCGTATTCATTCTTTTGCAAAAACTGGGGTATGTGAGAATAATACTATTATCCCTCCTTTTTTGTGTTGTAGATCTTGCTTTATCACTCTTTCTGCCCCAGCGCCCTCCTTAATGATGGATCACATACATAGTCTTATGATTTCCCAGCTTGCACAAATAGAATAGAAAAAATAAGAAATAAAGTAGTTCAGCTGCTTACCACATTTCTAGTTTTGGATTTTTGGTGATCTCAGTTAACCTCTGATAAGTTTCATTAGACTTTATACATGGAATTTTTGTATTTACTGAAGTTTGGAAACACAGTTCGCTCATGGAAAAGATGTAGAATTTTGCTGCAGAAACTTGACACAATAATTAATTCATGATTTAGAATGTTTAAAGAAACTGATAAACGTTGTAGAAAGGTGGAATGCGTTTATTCTGTGTAACTTGAGAAAGTGATTTTTAGGACTTTATTTTCACCAGGCCTTTTGTCCTGTTTATACTGTCTCATGAGAATTTTGACATACACGGGGAAGTTATTCCTTATTCTTGGCTAAAATGCCAAGTATAGTTATTGTAAGTAGTCTTTGGTAAGTAAGCTGAATAGTATGTTAGGTGTAGCCTGAGTATTAAGAATAGTTGAGATGCAGCAATATTTCCCTCATTGATGAGTAAAAGTACTGAACTGAGCCTCTGAAAAGTACAAAAAGTTGCTGCCTCAGGGAGATGCAGGAATAGGGTCAAATAGATTTGCGCTAAATCTAAATCTCATTTAATGGAGAAGGGATTTTTTTTTTTTTTAAAGCATGGTCTAACCTAGTTTTTGGAATTCATTTATTCTGAATATTGAAAGGGATTTTCAGGTTCATTTAATTATAGATCTGCTTTGAGGGGTGCCTGGGTGGCTCAGTTGTTAAGCGCCTGCTTTCTGCTCAGGGCGTGATCCCAGATCCTGCATCAGGCTCCTCTTCTGGGAGCCTGCTTCTTCCTTTCCCACTCCCGCTGCTTGTGTTCTCTCTCTCGCTGGCTGTCTCTCTCTCTGTCAAATAAATAAATAAAATCTTTAAAAAAAAATTATAGATCTGCTTTGGAAGTGGGAAGGTAAGGAACATGAGAGAGGGATTAGCCGGATTTGTTTCTGTGGAAAGTCAGTAGTCAAAAGGAAACCCCAGATTATCTTTTTCTGTTCTTGAATTTTTTGGAGGAAAGCTATTTACTACAGGTCTTAATTAAAAACTATATTCTGTATATATATTGAAATGTGCAGAACCTAGTTACTACTGCTTTTCATTGTCTAGAATGTTGCTGACATTTATTTGCTGTCATCTCCTTGCCCTTTGTCTTTGTCTTTGAGGGTTTTGACTTTATTTCATTTTGCTGTTTCAGGAGGGAATGGAGATGGAGTGCTTATGTTCAGTCAGCCCAGTTAGTTGATTTTACTGTATCAGTTGATGTTTTCATCTCTAAGGGAAAATGAAAATGATTAACTTATCTGTTCTGATTGTTTTATTTATTTATTTATTTTTATTTATTTATCTGATTCATTTATTTGACAGAGAACAGGAGAGCACAGGCCAGGGGAGCAGCAGAGGAAGAAGCCCCCCTGGCTGAGCAGGGAGCCTGATGCAGGGCTTGATCCCAGGACCCTGGGATTATTACCTGAGCCAAAGGTGGTTTTTAACCCACTGAGCCAGGCAGGCACCTCTTCGTTTCTTTCTTTTTGTGGTAAAATACACATGATGTAAAAGTGACTGTTGTAAACGTTTTTAAGTGTTCACTTTAGTGACATTAAGTACATTCACTTTGGGACGCCTGGATGGCTCAGTGGTTGAGGGTCTGCCTTTGGCAAAGGTCCTGATCCGGAAACGGGCTCCTTGCTCAGCGGGGAGCCTGCTTCTCCCTCGTGCCTGCTGTTCCCCCTGCTTGTGCTCTCTCTCTCTCTCTCTCTCTCTCTCATACATACATACATACATACATAAAATCTTAAAAAAAAAGTACATTCACTTTGTTGTGCAGTCATTATTACCACTGTGCATCTCTAGAATTTTTTCATCATCCCAAACATTCCTCTGTTGATGGGCAGTTAGCTTACTTTCACCTTTTGGCTTTTGTGAATAATGATGCTATGAATGTGGGTGCACAAATAACTGTATGATTCCCTTCTTTTAGTATTTTTAGGTATATTCCCAGAAATGGAATTTCTGGTAATTCTGTGTTTAATTTTTTGAGGAACCACCATACTGTTCAGCAGCAGCTATACCATTTTACATTCCCACCAGCAGTGCACAAGATTTGCAGTTTTCTACACTCATACCATTAGTTATTTGCTGGTTTTTTTAAATAATCATCTTAATGAGTAAATCTGTATCTCATAGTTTTGATTTGCTTTTCTCTAGTTAATGATACTGAATGTCTTTTCATGTACTTATTGACTGTTATTAGTATATTTTTTGAGAAATGTCTGCTCAAGTCTTTTCCCATTTTTTAATTAGGGTTTTTTGGTATTTGATGTCCTAATTATTTTGTAGGCTTCTGCGCATATCTTTTCTGCCTCTGAGTCTACTGCTCTTCTCCTTTCCTGTTGTTGACAGAGCAGCTAGAACCATTCTCTCCAGTGTATAGTCCCTCACTAAATGTTTGATAAAAAGTTAAAAGTAGGGCTTTCTGGAAAGGTAAAGGTTGGTTGGGGCAAGATCTTCATTATATTTTTCTCTAGTTTTGGAGTTCCCTGTTCTCTAACCATTTACTTGGTGGGGTAAACATTTTTTTTTTTTTTTTAAGATTTATTTATTTGAGAGAGATCAAGCAGACACGGGGGAGAGGCTGGGGGGGGGGAGAGAATCCCCAAAGCACTGAGTGGGGAGCCCAACACAGGGCTCCATCCCAGTACCCTGAGATCATGTTAACCAGCTGAACCACCCAAGCACCCCTGGTCAGGTGGACATTTATGAAGGATGATGCTTTTAGGGAAAGAAGTCAATGTGTCATTTAAATTTCATTTCAGAGAAGGAAAATATAGGATCTTCTTAAAAGAAATTTGATTCTTCTCTGAGAAGCTTGCTATATTGCTGTTTATCTAAGAAAATACAAGTCAGCCTGAGGTATCCAAAGAAGGATTTTACTTTTTGTGATTCCAAAGGAAGAAAATCTTTTCAGTGATTCACTTTTTTTTTAAAAATAATCTTTATACTCAATGTGGGGCTCGAACTCACAACCCTGAGATTAAGAGTCTCATGCTGTACCAACTGAGCCAACCAGGTGCCTCTCAGTGATTCACTTCTTATTTAAGTTTTCATTGTGTAATGATTTGGAATTTCTTATTTTGAGGCTGCTATTTTTTAGGGTTTTTTGTTTCTGTTTTAGACTAGAGGGATTAGGAGTGATCCTAGACTCAGTGTATATGTTATTTTGAAAAGGACCAACCTGAATAAATTCAAGTATAGCAATGACATAAGTATATTTTGGTTTTTTTTATTTTTAAAATTTAAATTCAGTTAATTAACATATAATGTATTATTGGTTTCAGAGGTAGAGGTCAGTGATTTATCAGTCTTATTAATACCCAGTGCTCATGACATCACATGCCCTCCTTAATGTCTGTCATCCAGTTACCCCATCTCCCCCCCCCCCCCCCCCCCCCGCCCCGTTTCTTTGTTTTCCTGTTATCTTTTTTGTTTCCTTTGAGGAACCATGGTTTTAAATCATGAAATTAATGTTGAGCAAGGCTAGAGATCTCTGTTTTTGGCCACATCTTTTGTTGTGACCTTGGACAATCCATTTTGATTGGGGTATTATTGAGTTGTGAGAATTCTTTTAAATTCTGGATATAAGTCTTCTATTAGATATGCATTTACAGATATAATCTTCTAGCCTTTTGGTTGTCTTCTCATTTTCTTAATAATGTGTTTTGAAAAGTGGAAGTTCCTAATTTTGATGAGGCTTAATTTCTCAGTTTTTTCTTTTATGGATTGTACTTTTTGTCATATGTAAGAAATCTTTGCCTAACTGGGCAGTCCATTTAACTTTCCTGGATTTCCATTTGTTTACCTGTAAGAACAAATGAGATGTGTGTGTATTTTGACTTCTGTGCAATAGTATTTTTATTGAGTGCCTGTTTGGATTCAGAGTAAAGGAGGTAGTCTTGGGATAGAATACTAAGATGAAAGTCTGCAGACCCATATTGGAATATAGAATTGGCTCTGCTTTCATAATGCTGTTTGTTTCCTAATGGGTAAGTGGTAATTTGTCTCTCCTCCCTTCCCCAATTATTTAGGGCTCTTGGATGTAAATGATTCTCGGTGATTTTTTTTCTGGGCTTTTATACAATCTGAATAACAATGGTTTTTTTTTACTCCTTTTAATAAAAACATAAATTTCTTTATAAAGTGTACATACATGTTACTCAAGAACTCATTAGTATTGACATCTAATTTATTGATAGTTTTTAAATTATGTTCAGAAATGATCTGAGGTTGTTGAAAGGATGGGGATGGTGGCTATCAGGATTTTGTATTTTGAGGACAACCCCATGGATTGTATTAAGAGATGGTCAGAAATGAGTTTCTTGGGAGCCAGAAAATTCAACTTTATATGTAATTAGGTTGTGTAATTTCACACAAGCATTGTTTGCAAAAGAGAGCAGTATTTATCATAGCATAATGGTAGTTATATTTATTGTGGCATATCAAATCATTTAAATTCTAGCAGTAAATAGTCAAAACCAGGAAACAACTTGTAACAGTAGTTAATATTACAATGTTTCTTAGCTGTTAGGGAGAACAGAGAGAAAATTGCCTTCTGAAGTCACGGGTACAGAGTTCAAACCAGCAAATGAATGCTCATAGTTTGATTCTAGTGCCAGTTTCCTTAAATTCTGTTGTCATACAATTGAACCTTGAAAGTTACATCTTTCTGTTTTTCTGTTTGAATAAGATAATTGTATTTTTATGCATTTGCTTTAGATCCACACACATACATTTGGTTGGAAAATGGGAAGGAGCTTTCAATGATCTGAGATCATTTACGTGATGTTCAGAGCCAAGGTGTCACTTTTGAGAGGGAGAATGGTCTACACCCTACCTCTCTGTTTAGGTAACTTTTTCTAGAGATAAGAAAGCAGTTTTTCCCCATCAACAGTGGGGGGATTTCCCCACCATCCATTTCCTTTTATTTTATTGAGAATGTTATGGAAATGAGTATTTACCTTCTACCCCAACCCAGAAAACTCGTATCCCCTCTGATAATAATTTCAACTCATACATCAAGTTCAGTTCCCTTGCCATCATTAGTAGAGAATGGGATCAAATATTGTTCCTTCTAGTTTGCCTCTGCTACTGTGACTGGAGAGAGCAGGATCTAGTTTTCAAACCAGCTGGGTAGTGTGGCTACTGGTTGCATACACAAGAACCATTATCACCTCCATGGTTCTACTTCCATCTGGATTGAGGCTCCATTCTTCACAGTAGTGGCTGGTGAATGAATACAGACTTTTAAAAACTGATCCTTTTAGATATAACTGTTTCACTTGAGTGGTGGTTTGAGAACATGGCTAAGGGGCCCTGTCCAAAGGAGACTACTCAGTATTTACAGTTACTCTGTGTGTGTCTGTATTGTATTGTATTTGTTTTTTAAAAGATGTATTTATTTGAGAGAGGGTGGGGCAGAAGGAAGGGAGAGAATCTCAAGCAGACTCCCCACTGAGTGTGGAGGCCAGCTCCGCTCCATCTCAATACCCTCAGATCATGACCTGAGCTGAAATCAAGGGTCAGACGGTCTAGCGACTGAGCCACTTCCATATTTTAGTAGGGCTGTTTGAGAGTTTGACCTCATTAGGTTTTACTTCTCTGAACACCACTGTGTACTTTAGCTTTTTGAGCTATGTACTTGTGCTTCGACAAGCAGTTTTTCTCCTTGCCCGTTTAGTGTGGATTTTTTTTTGGTTTGTTTTTGTTTTTTTTTTGAGAGAGAGAGGTGGGGGGAAGAGTAGAGGAAGATGGAGAGAGAGAATGTTAAGCTATAGTGCAGAGCTTGACTGTGCAGGGCTGGATGGGGGACTCAGTCTCACAACCCTGAGATCATGACCTGAGCTGAAATCAAGAGTCAGACACTTAACTGACTGAGCCATCCAGTTGCCCCTACTGTGTTTTCTGAAATGTCTTTTTGATGGCGTCTTTGAAGAATTATAGGCCCATATTAAATTATTGAAAAGTTTTCTAGGTCAAAATAGAAGATGTGGCCTATAGAAATAATGGATTATGTTAGATATGTATTTCTGAAAATAAACCAAGCAAATTTCATAATATCCTGACTAATAATTTTTCTCTAAATAAGATACATGTTTTAAAATAAGGCTAATGTAGTTTGCTGTTTGTTGCTTATGGGACAAGATATGACTGAAATGATCTTGTGAAATGTGTCTTTCTCTTTCCACATCTTTATTTCTGTTGCCTTTCAGGAGATGTTAAGGTTAGTTTTTACCTCTGGGAGTGTTTTAGCGCCTCCTTTCTACATTAGACATTCTGTCACATTTTTCTAGTGTGATAGTAAACATTACTCAAAATAACGATATAAAAGTGTTACGAATTGACCCTATTTTAAGTTTCTTTGTAACTGACAAATAGGTAATAGATGATTTTAATATTGTACTATATTTTAGATTCAAACTGATATCTTCAGTGGTTCAAGTCACAGTGGTTTACCAGGTGAAGATAGAGACTCCACTGTACTTGATGGTGAAAATGTTTTTTAAGATCATGTAAAAAAATCCGTTATTTTTTAATTTTATTTTTATTTTTAATTTTTTTTAAAGATCTTATTTATTTGTGAGGGAGAGAGCACAAGCAGGGGGAATGGCAGGCAGGGGGAGAAGCAGGCTCCCCGCTGAGCAAGGAGCCCAGTGTGGGACTCAGTCTGAGGACCCTGGGATCATGACTTGAGCCGAAGGCAGATGCTTAATCAACTGAGCCACCCAGGCGCCCCTATAGTGTCTTGATCTAGGATAGTCTGGTTGCCTTTTTAGTTTTTCAGTACATTAATTTTTGTAATGAGTCCAGGCCAGTTGACTTGTAGAGTGTAACACATTTTGAGTATAATGATTTGCTCATTATTAGATTTGGACAAGAATACTAGTTTAGGGGACATTGTATACATATTTATTTATTTTTTTCATCGTATTGGGAGGCACAATAATGGCATGTTGTCATACCAGTGGTGTTAGCAAATTTATTTACTTGGTTAACATGATACTATTACAGCACTCCGTTCTAATAGTATACTTTTCCCTTTGTGACTAATAAGTAAAATGTGGGGTAAAACTTTGAGACCCTATAAACATCCTATTTTCCAGTAACTTTTTTTTTTTTTTTTAAAGATTTTATTTATTTATTCAACAGAGATAGAGACAGCCAGCGAGAAGGAACACAAGCAGGGGGAGTGGGAGAGGAAGAAGCAGGCTCATAGTAGAGAAGCCTGATGTGGGGCTCGATCCCATAACGCCGGGATCACGCCCTGAGCAGAAGGCAGACGCTTAACCGCTGTGCCACCCAGGCGCCCCTCCAGTAACTTTTTATCCATTGGTTTTAATATTCTACTAGTTGTCTATTAGTGCGTAACAGATTATTCCCAAATTTAGCTGCTTAAAACAACAGATATTTTTTATCTTGTATAGCTTCTGTGGGTCAGAAATTCAGAAGTGGCTTAGCTGGATGGTTCTGACCCCGAGTCTCATTAAGTTGCAGTCAAGATGTTGGCCAAGGCTGCAGTCATCTGAAGGCTTGATTAGGGTTGGAGGATCAGCATCCAGGGTGTCTCACTGGCGTGGTTGGCTGTTGTCAGGAGGCCTCAGTTCCTTTCTACATAGATCCCCCTTTTATTTTATTTTTTTAAGATTTTATTTATTTATTTGACAGAGGGAATTTGAGAGCATGAGTGAGGGGCAGAGAGAGAGGGAGAAGCAGACTCCCCGCTGAGCAGGGAGCCCCATGTGGGGCTCAATCCCAGGACCTTGAGATCATGACCTGAGCCGAAGGCTGACATTTAACTAACTGAGCAACCCAGGGGCCCCAGTTCCTTGCCACATACACCTTTTCATAGGGCTGCTGGAGTCTCTTCACAAATTGGCTGCTGGCTTCCCTGAGAGCAAGTAACCTGGGAAAGTGGCATCATCCCCCCCCCACCCCGTTTTTTTTTTTTAATTGTGGTGTAATGCATACAGCAGTAAAGTTTACTACTGTCATAACCATTTTTTTAAAAAGTATTTCTTTTTAAAGATTTTATTTATTTGTCAGAGAGAGAGAGAGCACAAGCAAGGGGAGTGGCAGGCAGAGGGACTTGAGCAAGGAGTCCAACACGGGACTTGATCCCCAGACCTCAGGACCATGACCCAAGCCGAAGGCAGACACCCAGCTGACTGAACCACCCAGGCATCCCCCATCGTAACCATTTTTTTAAAAGATGTATTTATTTATTTTATCTATCTATTTATTTATTTTAGGGAGAGTGCGTGATTCGGGGGAGGGGCAAAAGGAGGAGAGGGGAAAGAGACTCCTAGCTGAGTGTCAGCCTGACGTAGGGCTTGAGTTCAGGACCCAGAGATCATGACCTGAAACTAAGGAACAGATGGTTAACCAGCTGAGCCACCTAGGGTTCCCCATCATAACCATTTTTAAATCTATGGTTCAGTGGTGCTCAGTACGTTCATATCATTGTGCAGTCATCACCATCATCCATCTCTAGAACTCTTTTCATCTTGCAAAATTGAAACTGTACCCCGTTAAACAGTAACTCCACATCCTCTCCTCAGCTAAGCCCTTGGTAACTATTGCTGTACTTTTCAGTCTCTGATTTTGACTACTCTATGTACCTTGTATAATTGGAATCATCTTTTTGTGGCTGGCTTATTTCACTTAGCATAATGTCCTCAAGGTCCATCCATGTTATAGCATGCGTCAGAATTTCCTTCCTAATATTATTCCATTGTATGCATATCACATTTTGCATATCTATTCATCCATTGATGGACACTTGGGTTACTTCCACTTTCTAGCTTTTATGAATATGCTGCTATGAACTTGTGAGTACAAATACTGGACCCTACTTTGAATTCTTTTGGATATATAGCAGGAAGTAGAATTACTGGATCATATGGTAATTCTATTTTTACATTTTTGGGGAACCACCATACTGTTTCCCGTAACAGCTATATCCTTTTACATTCCTACCATTGGTGCACAAGCGTTATGATTTCTCCACGTCTTTGACATTTGTTACTATCTTGGTTTTTTTGATAGAAGCCATCCTGATGGGTGTNAAGATTTTATTTTTATTTATTCAACAGAGAGAGAGACAGCCAGCGAGAGAGGGAACACAAGCAGTGGGAGTGGGAGAGGAAGAAGCAGGCTCATAGCAGGAGAGCCTGATGTGGGGCTCGATCCCATAACGCCAGGATCACGCCCTGAGCTGAAGGCAGAGGCCTAACCGCTGTGCCACCCAGGCGCCCCCTATCTTGGTTTTTTTTTGATAGAAGCCATCCTGATGGGTGTGCGTTGGTATTTCATTGTGGTTTTGATTTGTATTTCCCTAATGATTAGTGGCGTTAAGTGTCTTTTCATGTACTTACTGGCCATTTTTTTGAGAAATGTCTGTTCAAGCACTTTGTCCATTTTTCAGTTAAGTTTTTGTTGTTGAGTGTTAGGAATTCTCTGTATATTCTGGGTATTAATCCTTTAGATGAATGATTTGCAAATATTTTCTCCTATTTTGTAGGTTGCCTTTTCATTCTGTTGATAGTGTCTTTTGCACAAAAGTTTCAAATTTTTGTGAAGTCCAGCTTATTTTTTTTCTTTTGTTGCCTATACCTTCGGTGTCATTGGACTCATTGCCAAATCCAGTGTTGTGAAGCATTTGTCCTATTTTCCTCCAAGAGTTTTATATTTTTAGGTCTTAACATTTAGGTCTTTGATCCATTTTTAATTTTTGTAAATGGTGTTAGATAAGGGTCCAACTTTATTCTTTTGCAAGTGGACATCCGGTTTTCCCAGCACCATTTGTTGAAAAGACTGTTCTTTCCCCATTGAATGGTCTTGGCACCCTTGTCAAAAATCATTTTACTTTATATATGAGTTTATTTTGGGGCTCTCTATTCTAGTCCAATGGAATAAGTTTGTATGTCTTTATGCTAGTACCACAATGTGTTGATTATTGCAGCTTTGTACTAACTTTTGAGATCAGGAAATACAAGTCCCCTAACTTTGTTCTTCTTTTTCAAGATTGTTTTGGCTATTCAAGGTCTCTGGAGATTCTATATGAATTTTAGGATGGATTTTCTGTTTCTGCAAGAAACATCATTGGGTTTTTGATAGGGGTTGCATTGACTCTGCAGACTGCTTTGGGTAGTATTAACATCTTGATATTAAGACTTCTAATTCATAAGCACAGGATGTCTTTCCATTTATTTGTGTCTTCTTTAATTTCAGCAATGTTTTATAGTTTTCAGTGTTACAAGTCTTTTACCTCATTGGTTAATTCATAAGTGTCTTAGTGTTTTTGTTTTGTTTTTAAAGATTTTATATATTTGAGAGAGAGAGAGCGAGAGAGAGAAAGCAGGAGTGGGGGTGGGGCAGAGAGAGGGAGAAGCAGGCTCCCTGCTGAGCAGAGAGGCCGAGTGGGGCTTGATTCTAGGATCCTGGGATCCTGACCTGAGTGGAAGGCAGGCACTTAACCTAATGATTTTGTACGTGGATTTGTTTTCTTAATTTTCTGTTCGGATTGTTGGTTGTTAGTGAATGGAAATGCAGCAGATTTTTGTGTGTTGATTTTTGTATCTTGCTAGTTTGCTGAATTTATTCTGACAGTTTTTGTGTGTATGGAATCTCTAGTGTTTTCCATATATAAGATCTTATCTTCAGACAGAATTTTACTTCTTCCTTTCCAATTTGGGTGCTTTTTATTTCTTCTTCTTGCCTAATTGCTTTGGTTTGGACTTCCAGGACTATGCTGAATGGAAGTGGTGAGAGTGGGCATCCTTGCCTTATTACTGGTCTTTCAAGAAAAAGCTTTCATTCTTTCAACATTAAGTATGATGTCAGTTGTGGGTTTTTCATATATGGCCTTTATTAACATACTGAGGTCGTTCCCTTCTATTCCTACTTTGTTGAATGTTTTTATCATGAAAGGGTGTTAAATTTTGTCAGATGCTTTTTCTCTATCAGTTGAGATGATTGTGTTTTTTTTCCCCTTCATTCTTTTAATACGGTGTATTACATTGATAAATTTTTGTATGTTGAACCATCCTTGAATGCCAGGAATAAACCCGCTTGGTATATAATCCTTTCAATATGCTGAGAAATGCCTATTCCTACCTTCAAACATGTTAGTTTTTGCTTCATATATTTTGATGGTCTGTTACAAAGTGTGTAAATGTTTATAATTACTGTGTCTTCCTGCTGTTTTGGACCTTTTATTAATATTGTAACATCTTTTGTCTCATAACCTTTTTTTTTTTTTGAAGATTTATTTATTCATTCATTCATTCATTCATTCTCAGTACTCAACGTGGGGCTCGAATTTTGACCCTGAGAGCAAGTGTCACATGCTTCCCTGACTGAACCAGCCAGGCTCCCCTGTCTCATAACCTTCTTTGATTTAGTCATTTTGGGGGTGCCTGGGTGGCTCAGTTGGTTAAATGTCTGCCTTTGGCTCAAATCATGATCCTAGAGTCCTGGGATCAAGTGCCACATGGGGCTTCCTGCTTGGCAGAAAGTATGCTTCTCTCTCTCCCTCTGCTCCTCCCCCTCCTCGTTCTCTCTTTCTTGCTCACTTTCTCAAATAATTAAATCTTTAAAAGAAATAAAGTCTGTTTTGTGTGACTTTAATAGACTTACCTCAGCAGTCTTATGGTTATTATTTATAGTTTACATGGTATATCTTTTTCCATCCTTTTAGCCTATTTGTGTCTTTGGATCTAGAATGAGTCTCTTATTGACAGCATATGATCAGATGATGTTTTAAATCCATTCTGCCAGTTTCTGTCTTTTGATTGGAGAGTTCGGTCCATTTTCATGTAAAGTAATTACTGGTAAAGAGGGACTTCCTCACTTTACTCTGTTTTCCATATGTTACAGCTTTTTTTTGTCATTCATTTCCTTCATTACTGTCATTGTATTTAATTGATACATCGTCTTCTCATTTCCTTTTGTGTATATTGTGTAACTATTTTCTTTGTGGTTACCATGGGGATTAAATTTAAAGTCCTAAAGTTATAATATTCTAATTGGAATTTATAACCACTCAATTTCAATAATATACAAAAGCTGTTTCTTTACAGCTCCATCACTACCCATTTTAGTTGTTGATGTTACAAAATTACATCTTCGTACATTGTTATGGCATTGCTTTTTATGACCTTGCCTTGGAAGTCACATACTGTCCTTTCCTACCACATTCTGTTCATTAGAAGTGAGTAACTAAATCTGGCCTGCATTCAAGAGGCAGGTTATTAGGTTCCATGTTTTGAAGGGAGGAGTATCAGATAGTTTGTGGATATATTTTTAAATGCCATCATCTATTGATGATTCTTGCCTGACTCAATTATTATATTAGAAGTTGCAAAATAATGATTCTTTCATTTCTTCTTCATTTATTAAGCTCAGCTAAATTTTGAGGGGAAACTCAGTCCCCATGACCAGCCTCCAAATACTATTCTCAAAGCAGTTTTTAAAATTACATTTTATTGCTTTTTCTTATCCCCAAATCTTCTAGTTTATTAGATTACTTAACATTTCTGTGCTTATTTCATCATTGTAAAATGTGGATAGTAGTATCTACGTCATTGGGAGTGTATTAATTTACTGTGACTGCTACAACAAATTACCTCAAACTTGGTGACTTAAAATAGAGAATTTCTTACATGTCTGGAGGCCAGAAGTCTGAAGTCAAGATGTCAGAAGAGCTGCATTTGCTCTAAAAGTTCTAGGGAGAATCCCTCCTTCCTTTTTCCACCTTCTGGTGGCTGTAGGTGTCCCTTGGTTTGTGGCTGCATAATTTTAATCTCTGCCTGCCTTCACTTGTCCTTTGTCTCTCTGCTTTCTGTGTGTCTCTTAACAGGACAGTTGTCATTGGATTTAAGGTCCACCCGGATAATCCGGGATGATATCTTGAAATTCCTAATTATTATCTGTAAAGACCCTTTTTCCAAGTAAGGTCACATTTGTAGGTTTCAGGAAATAGGATGTGGACATAACCATTTTGGGAGCCACTACTCAACTTATTACAGGGAGATTGTATTAAATGAGTTACTACATGTAAAATTCTTTAAAACAGTTCCCAACACATGATTATTCACCAAACTAGTTTTTTTTTGTTTTTTTTGTTTTGTTTTTTTTAAGATTTTAGTTTTAAGTAATCTACACCCAAGTGGATCTCTAACTTATAACCCTGAGATCAGGAGTCACATGCTCCACTGACTGAGCCAGCCAGGAGCCCCCAAGCTAGTTTTTGTTTTTGTTTTTTTGTTTTTTTGTTTTTTTTTCTTTAAGGGGGGAGGGTCAGAGGGAAAGGGAGAGCAAGAATCTTAAGCAGGCTCCACGCCCAGCACAAAGCCTGATACAGGGCTCACAACCCTGAGATCATGACTTGAGCCAAAATCAAGAGTCGGATGCTTAACAGACTGAGCCACCCAGGTGCCCAAACTAGTAATTTTTTATTATGATGATGCTAGTAGTTTATTGCAGCCTCCTGAATTTAATACTTTTTCTTTCATACCATCTTACTTTAGCAGTTTAAATTTCCATACCTATCATCCATAATTAGGGTGGTTTTATGTCATGGTTTGCCTAGTATAGGTCTGGTTTATTCCTGTTGACACAGCATTTCATCTTGTCCCTGTTTACAATCAAAACCATCCCAATCTGTATGAAAAATTAAATGGTCGCTCTCCCATAATTCATCCTACCCTTTATTTTGCTTTTTAAGAAATAAATCATTGCCAAATGTAAAATAAGTGCACACCCTTCTATTTGAATTGTAAGAACTTCAGAATAGGTTCTAAGTATGTTAGGTTGGTACTTCAGTGTAAGTTTTCTTCATGTAATTTAGAGCAGAGATCTTACATTACCCTAGTACATATAGCCAGGATTATACTGTGGCTTCTCTGTTAGTGTACTGTTGCTATGCAGTAGATTGTCCTGAAGTTCAGTGGGTTAAAATAGTAATAACATTATCTTCTGCAGTTTTTGTGGGTGAGAGATTTGGAGTAGCTTGGCTGAGCAGTTGCGGCTTAAGGTCTCTCTTGGTATCTGCTGATACCAGTTAGATATCAGGTTGCATTCATTTTTAGGCTTGACAGGGACTGGAAGATTACTTCCAAGGTGGCTCACTCATGGTTAGCAAAATGGTGCTGGCTTTTGGTGGGAGGCTACATATCCTTTTTACCTGGGCATCTCCATAGGACCACTTGAATGTCTACATAGTATGGTAGCTGACTTCTCCCAGAACAAGCAGTCCTAGGGATCAAGGCAAAAATTTGTAATGCCTTTTATGACCTAGCTTTAAATATAGTACACTGTTACTTCTACCATATTCCGTTGGTTATGTAAGCCAACCATGTGTCACTGTCAGGGGAATTATACAAGAGTTTTGAATATCAGGAGGTAAGGATTTTGGGGGGGGCATTTTTTTTTTTAAAGATTTTATGTATTTATTTGTCAGAGAGAGAGAAAGCACAAACAAAGGGAGTGACAGGCAGAGGGAGAAGCAGGATCCTCGCTGAGCAAGGAGCCTGATGCAGGACTCCATCCCAGGACCCTGGGATCGTGACCTGAGCTAAAGGCAGACGCTTAACCAACTGACCTGCTCAGGCATCTCTTGGGGGACATTTTTGAGGCTGGCTACCACAGCTTCTAGATTTCTTACTGGCCAAGAATTAAAATCTTTTTATATATTCTTCTTTCTTAACTCCATCTGAATTCCAGGGGTGCCAACCTAGCTTTTGTTGTTGTTGTTTTTGTTGTTATTTTCTCTTTGTGTTGCCCTGTTATATGTTTTATGTTCACACATTTGTGTAGTTATCCAAAAATAGTTCGCTTTTGAAATAAACATTTTTTTACTTTTTTCACTTAGAAGTTTTCTGCTTTTCATTTGGTCCATGATACTGGTCAGTTTTCTAGGTTACTATTAGTTGTATTATATGCAGAGGCTTATGGGTTTTCTAGGAAGACATTCAGATTGCTTGTGAATTATGGGGTGCCTGGGTGGCTCAATCGTTAAGTGTCTGCCTTCGGCTCAGGGCATGATCCCAGGGTCCTGGGATCGAGCCCTGCATCGGGCTCCCTGCTCCACTGGAAGCCTGCTTCTTCCTCTCCCACTACCCCTGCTTGTGTTCCCTCTCTCACTGGCTGTCTCTCTCTCTCTGTCAAATAAATAAATAAAATCTTTAAAGAAAAAAAAAAGGATTGCTTGTGACTTATAAGTTTTATTTCTTTCTGATGTTTATAACAGCAGAGCTAGGGCTTGGTGCCCAGTGTATTGATTTTTGTAGTCCATTCTTTTGGTATTGTATCATTTCCCCCGTAGTGCCTTGTTTGTTGGCCAAATTTAAGCAAATCTCCTGTTCTTTTCCTAATACCCTTTTCACCTACAAGTGCTTCTCTGCTGTGGCATCTTGTCTGAATTCTCCCTCCCTACAAAGTCAAAATTAATTACTACAGCCTGCATTTCCTTACTCATGTTACCTGCACATTAGAGAACACAGTGTCCATTTTCTAGAATTCTGATTCTTTATTTTTGGTTCTTCCTCACATTTTAAATTCTAGGAGGCAGAAGCCTTCTTATCTTTGTAAATCTATGTGGTTTTTTTTGTTTCTTTTTCTTTCTTTCTTTTTTTTTTTAAGTAGGCTCCATGCAGGGCTTGAACCCATGACCCTGAGATCAAGACCTGAACTGAGATCAAGTCAGACACTTCACCTGACTGAGCCACCCAGGTGTCTCTGTAAATCTGTGGTTTTTACTGTTACGATGGGAAACTTTCTGCAGCATGTATTCATTGGTTGCTTTTATGTTGTTATTATAGCCCTAACAACAAAAATAAAAAAAACACCCTTTTGTAACTTCATTTGTTTACAAGTAGAGGCTCTTTTGTACAGGTTACTAGTGCTCCCATTGATTTAGAGAAATGTCGGACAGTGATGATGAGTCCTTTGGATTGTAATAGATATTTTTAAGCCTTTTAATGTTTAGTAAGAAAGATATCCTAAATTCAGTTTCTTCTGAGGTGTTAGAGAAAAGTTCACCTTGACTATCATAAGTTTTACATTTTTTTTGATTGATTCAATAGATATTTCAAGGCTTACTATTAAGGTGCTTCAGGCATTGTGTCCGGCTGTAGCAGTGTAAAGATGAATGGCCCTTGATCTCAAGAAGACAGTTTGGAAGAGGAGACAGATTTGCAAACAAATACTAAGGGACAGCTCTTGAACCACTTGTTCGATTTAAAGCTGTCTATAGCACTTTACGGTATTATCTCAGTCTTTAAAGCAAAACTACAGTAAAATCTCTGTTTTATGGATGAAGAAAGCATGGCTCAGAGATTAAGTAATTTGTTCACATTTGCACAGTAAATAACAGTGATGATATGTGGATCTAGATCTGTCTGACTCCAAAGCCTGCACATTTAATTACCATGTTGTACCTCCTGGTATATGTGCAGTAAGGTTGATGAGAAGAAGAAATTCATTATTTTGCTACCAGATGACATGCTTGAGAAGAATGTTGAAGGGTAAGAGGAAGACCAGATGAATGGGAAGTTAAGGAAGGAGCAGAGCACATTTTGAATAGAAATAATAGGATAGGTAAATCACAGAAGTATTAAACAGATGGAATGTTGGGGTAAGATGAGTAATTCTATATGGTTGAAGCATGGGGTATATATGAGAGAGTGGAAAGTGAGTTAAGAGAATAGGCAAGTGAGGATCATTAGAGGTATAGAGAATTCATCTTAAAAATCGTTTTGACAGGGGCGCCTGGGTGGCACAGCGGTTAAGCGTCTGCCTTCGGCTCAGGGCGTGATCCCGGCGTTATGGGTTCGAGCCCCACATCAGGCTCCTCTGCTGTGAGCCTGCTTCTTCCTCTCCCACTCCCCCTGCTTGTGTACCCTCTCTCGCTGGCTGTCTCTATCTCTGTCGAATAAATAAATAAAATCTTAAAAAAAAAAATCGTTTTGACAACACCGTATGGACAGATTGGGGTCAGACAAGGAGAAATGTTGAAATTAGTATGGTAGTATAAGGAGAGCCAAATGAAGGGAGTAGTGATTAGGATAAAGAGGAAAATGTAAAACAATTAATTATAGGATTTTCCACTACTGTCCAACTGTTTTATTCTAATGTCTCAAGGAATTTTGCCCCTTCCGTATTTCCCAGTTTTCAGCTGTAATGGTGATGTGTGTAGGGTGTTCTTTTTTTTTTTTTTTTTTTTTAAGATTTATTTAATGGGTGGCGGACAGAGGGAAAGAATCTCAAGCAGACTCCCTGCTGAGCACAGAGCCTGACTGGGGCTCAAGTCTCATGACCCGTAAGATCATGACCTGAACTAAAATCAAGAGTCGGTAGCTCACCTGATTAAGCCACCCAGGTGCCCCTTGTAGGGTGTTCTTAAATAGTACCTTGTTTTTTTCACTTTGATGCTTGAGGGCAAGGGGTTAGCAAACTGTGGCCCAGGCTTGAAGGAGTCTGGCCTTCTGCCTATTTGTATAAATAGCTTTTCTGGAATACAGTCTCATTCATTCATTTTATGTGTTGTCTATGACTGCTGTCACACTACAAGGAAGTTGAGTAGTTCTAACAGAGATCATATGGTTCGCAAGATTAAAATGGTTAGTCCTTGGCCCTTTACAGAAAAACTCCCTATTTCAGAGCATCAGATTGAAAATATTTTGTTATCTAATAACTAAAATAAATGTGATGAATGAATAACTAAAATGATGAGTACTAATATTGTATATTGGTCATTGTTAGGTGACATCGACTACATTTGTCATTCAGAATCTACATTTCTTCCTTAATGTATTTGGAAATTATATTAGTTAACCATTCCCGAATTGCAAGGTTTCTTAGATAATGGAGTTTTAAATGTAAAGATATTTATGAAAATAAAGAATGGAAAACTCTACTGTGCAGTCAGGTCTCATAAGAAAAATAAGACATGGGGCGCCTGGGTGGCACAGCGGTTAAGCGTCTGCCTTCGGCTCAAGGCATGATCCCGGGGTCCTGGGATCGAGCCCCACATCAGGCTCCTCCGCTGTGAGCCTGCTTCTCTCTCCCACTCCCCCTGCTTGTGTTCCCTCTCTCGCTGGCTGTCTCTATCTCTGTCAAATGAATAAATAAATAAATTCTTTAAAAAAAAAAAAAAAGAAAAATAAGACATGTTGTTAGCCAGTCCAACAGGGACCAAGAAATAGTTTAAAGCTGCAAGATTATTTAAAATTACATCATAGCTCTGGCAACCAAATTATTTTGTCATTCTGGCAGCCCCAGGTATCAGTTGATCCTTGTTGTAGTGTTTTGACAATCGATGTATAGAACTTGCAATTTCGCAATTTCAGACTACTCGAGTTACCAAATTGGTGTAGCCTATCTCCATCGTATAGGCTGTTCTATTGGGAACAGTTTTCATGCTAATTCCTTTTTTCCCCCCGAATGTCCTTTTTTTATGGCATCCTATTTTTGTTTCATGAATGTAGTATCTTTTCATCTCTCTGAGGATGTTAATACATTTTTAAAGTTCTCTTTGTTTTCTTTGGCATCACTTCATGATAGAAGCTTTTCACATTGCCTGCTAGTATTTTATCATGTTCAAGAATGGGAGACTAAAAATTGGCCTGGGAGCTCTGAGTGTGCATGTAGGAAGGAGAAGCTTGTTAACAGAGAATGGGGATCTATGAAGTTGGGGAACTTCATAAAAAGACTCATCTTGTCTACTGCCTGGTTGATTAAATCTTGACTACCGCCAAGTGGGAAAGGACGATGGGAGTTTTGTCGTTCAGTTTGAATATGTTCTTTTCTCCTGTTTTTGATATTACTGGGCATCCTTCTGCTGTGCCTGGCATCTCCCATTCCAGAGATGCTCTACTTTACCCTCTCTAGAGGAAAAAAACCTGAGCTTTCTGGTGTGAAGTAGGGGATTTAGGAATCAAGATGTTTGGTAGGCAGCTTCCAAACAATCTTGTTTATGTATCTTAACTTTACTCCCTACTTCCAGAATTACCTGGTGCCTCTCTTGAAAACACTACAGTGTAAACCATCTTGGTGCTAGGCTTTTCCCTGTTTCCAACCATAGGAGTCGACTTTCTTGAGTGTGCTGTCAATTGGCATTGGTCTGTCTACTTTGTAGCTTACTGAAGATAACTGTTCGTTATCTCTACTTTTATTTTTCCTTACCTTTACTATAGTTACATCTTTGATTTTAAAAATTTCTTTGCTAGAGTTTATTACTTTTTTAAGATTTTATTTATTTGACAGAGAGAGAGAGCACAAGCAGGGGGAGTGGCAGGGAGAGGGAGAGGGAGACCAGGACCCTCAGATCACAACCTAAGCTGAAGGCAGATGTCCAACCACCTGAGCCACCCAGGCGCCCCTTTTGCTAGAGTTTAGAGGGAATTTGAAACAGGATTCAGATGTGCATGTGTAATCTATCATTTTGTAAAAGACCTTTCTCCACATATTTCATTTTTCTCTTTTTGTTGATTTCCTGCATTCTTTTGGATTTATATGTTTTTTTCTCTTAAATCTCTTTTCTCCATACTGGTTTGGAATTTGTGCACTCTGTTTTTAATTTTTTACTGCTTCCTTTTGAAATTTCAACTTGCATATTAACTTCACGAAAGTTGATCGGTATCTTTGCCTTGCTGAGCCATAGAAAGATCTTAGAAATAAACTCCAGTTATCTTCATTCCTGTTTTTCATGCTGTTACTCAGTATTTTAGCTTTGTATTTTTAAACCCCCAAATTAGACATTCTTTCATGTATTTTATATTTATCTAATGTTTACCACTTTCTTAGTCACTTTTGTATCTTGAGTTGCAGAACTTCCTTTAAGAATCATTGTCTTTGGGGCGCCTGGGTGGCTCAGTCGTTGAGTGTCTGCCTTCAGCTCAGGGCGTGATCCTGGAGTCCTGGGATCTAGCCCCATATGGGGCTCCTCTGGGAGCCTGCTTCTTCCTCTCCCACTCCCCCTGCTTGTGTTCCCTCTCTGGCTGGCTGTTTCTGTCTCTGTCAAATAAATAAAATCTTAAAAAAAAAAAATCATTGTTTTTACTCCTGAAGTACATCCTTTAGAATTTCTTATAACTTCTTGGCCTTTAAGCTAAAATCAGGTGTAGAATTTCTTCTAGTGAGGGTCCATTGGTGGTAAAATATTTTAGCCTAGAAAATTAAAAAAAATTTCCCTAATTTTTTTGTTTTTGTCTTAAACAGCTTTATTGATACGTTCACACACCATATAATATACCCATTTAAAATGTACAGTTAAGTGACTTCTAGTATATTCAGTGTTGTGCAGTGATCACAACAATCAGTCTTTTTTTTTTTTTTTTTTAAGATTTTATTTATTTATTTGACAGAGACAGAGACAGCCAGCGAGAGAGGGAACACAAGCAGGGGGAGTGGGAGAGGAAAGAAGCAGGCTCATAGCGGAGGAGCCCGATGTGGGGCTCGATCCCATAACGCCGGGATCACGCCCTGAGCTGAAGGCAGGCGCTTAACCTCTGTGCCACCCAGGTGCCCCACACAACAATCAGTCTTAAAACATGATTACCCCATAAAGGAATCTCTGCATCTCTTAGCTCTCATCCCAAATCTCACATCTGCTCAGCCCTAGGCAACCAATGATCTACTTACTATCTCTATAGATTAGTTTACTCTGGACATTTCGTGTAAATGGAATCATTTACTATCTGGTCCTTTGACTGGCTTCTTTCACTTAGCATACTATTTTCAGGGTTTGTGATACAGATTTTACCAGTGCTTTGTTTCTTTTTATTGCTGAATAATATTCCATTGTATGAATATACCACATTTAAAAAATCCATTCATTATTTGATGGACATTTGGGTTGTGTTTTCTATTATGAATAATGCTGTGAACATGCATGTGCAGGTTTTTGTGTAGGCATGTATTTTCATTTCTCTCGGGTATATCCCTAGAGAAGAATTGCTGTATCGTATGGTAATTCAGTATATTACTTGTTGAGGAACCACAGAACTCTATTCCATTGCAGCTGCACCATTTTACATTCCTGTTAGCACTGTATGAAGGTTCTAACTTATGTATATTCTCATCAACAGTAGTCATTGATCATTTTGATTATAACCATCCTAATAGGTGTGAAGTGGTATCTCATTTTGGTTTTGATTTGCATGTCTTTGATGATTAATGATGTTGAGTATCTTTTCATGTGCTTATTGGCCATTAGTGTATCTTTGGAAAAACGTCTATTTGGGTATTTTGCCAATACTGCTTGTGAGAGTTCTTTATATATTTAGATACTTTTGTCAGATATATATAATTTACAAAAATTATCTTGCATCTTGTAGGTTGGCTTTTCACGCCTGGGTGGCACAGCGGTTAAACGTCTGCCTTCAGCTCAGGCCGTGATCCCAGCGTTATGGGATCGAGCCCCACATCGGGCTCCTCCGCTATGAGCCTGCTTCTTCCTCTCCCACTCCCCCTCCTTGTGTTCCCTCTCTCGATGGCTGTCTCTATCTCTGTCAAATAAATAAATAAAATCTTAAAAAAAAAGATTTATTTATTTTAGAGAGAGAGAGTGTGTGTGCACGTGCTCCGTCCTGTGTGCCTGCGCTTTGGGGGAGGGGCAGAGGTTGAGGGAGAGAGAGAATCCCAAGTAGAATCCCTGCTGAGTGGGGATTGCTACATGGGGCTCAGTGTGAGGGGCTTGATCTCACAACCTTGAGATCATGACCTGAGCTGAAATCATCTGTTGGAGGCTTAACCAACTGAGACACCCAGGCTTCTCACTTCTTGATGGTGGTTTTGAAGCACAAAAATTTGAACTTTTAATTTACATCCAGTTTATTTTGCTTTTGCTTTTATATCTGGTTCTGTTTGAATTTTAGGTTTTTTTTTTTCTTTTCCTTTAAAAAAATGCCATTGGGATTTTGAATGGGATTGCACTGGATCTGTAAATCTTTCAACCCAGGAATATGGCTGTCCTTCCATTTATTTGTGGCTTCTTTTGTTTCTTTCAGCAGAGTTTTGTAGGTTTTTAAAGAATATTTTATTTATTTATTTGAGAGGGAGAGAGACAGTGTGAGAGAGAGGGGGAGCACGACCGAGAAGGAAGGAGAGGGAGAAGCAGACTCCCCCCTGAGCAGGGAGCCAGATGTGGGGCTCAATCCCAGGACCCCCGGATCATGACCTGAGCCATAGGCAGATGCTTAACCGACTGAGCCACCCAGACACCCCGAGTTTTGTAGTTTCCATCTCCTTGGTTAAGTTTATTCCTAAGTATTTTATTCTTTCTCGTTCTTTTGGAAGTGGGGATTGTTTTATTTATTTTTTTCTGGCCTGATCGCTTTGGCTAGGACTTATGTTGAATAGAAGTGGTGGGAGTTGTCATTCTGTCTTATACCTAGTATTAGAAGATAAGCTTTTAATTTTTCACCACAGAGTGCGATATTAGTTGTGGGCTTTTCATGTATACCCTTCATTTTGTTGAGGTAATTTTCTTCTATTCCTAGTTTGACAGTTTTTTATCATGAAAGACTATTGAATTTTGTCAGATGCTTTTTTTTTTTTGTATCAGTTGTGATAATCATGTGTTCTTTAGCCTTACTTCTTTTAATTATAACACACTGATTTTTATATGTGGTAATCCTTGCAACCCAGTGATGAATCCCACTTGGTCATAGTGTAGTAAGCCTTTTAATATGCTGTTGAATTTGGTTTGCTAGTATGAAAAACTGAACATTTCAAATGTTCTGAAAATCAAATTCTTCTCCCACTTCATGGTTTCTTTTCTTCTCTTCTTTCTTTTTTTCTTTTTTTTTTTTTTTAGGATTTATTTATTTATCTTAGAGCATGTGGGGGGGGGCAAAGGGAGAGGGAGAGAGAATCCTCAGACAGACTGTCCACTGAGCATGAGCCAGGAGGCTGAGATCATGACCCTGAGCCCAAAAGAAGAGTCCAACACTTAACCGACTGAACCACCCAGGTGCCCCCCACTTCATGGTTTCTTATTGCTGCTCATTGTGGTGGTTTGCTTATTCGATGACATTTCCAAAACAATTTTGTATAGTCTGTACTCTTTGTCATGTATGCCACTGAAGTCTGTTCTGTTAGATTAGTGGTCAGCTAGTGATTTGACGGATATCCTTAAAAACTTGGAACCAACTCCCCCCCCCCCAACACTAGCATGTTTGCAGACTGGCTGTGTTTGGACACTCCTGTGCTTAGCCAGGCAATTTAAAACTGTCTTAGCCTTTCCTTCCTGCTTGCATGGAGCCTGAAGTTCTCTGTCAGAGTTAAGAGCCAGGATCTTCTCCTCCTGGCCCTTCTGAGCATGCATCCACCCCTGGGCCTTTGCATGGACTTCTAGGTTTAATATAATACCCAAGAGTTTTTCAAAGCCCTCATTCCCCCAAATGTCTTGTTCTCTAGTCTCTTCCTTCCCAGTTTTTTCCATTTATGTATTGTGTGCCCCACCTATTATCCCTTGCCCAGGGTGGCAGTGGTTAATACATTTGCTTTTAAATTCTTTTGACAGACACTGCCTGGGAAGCTATCTCAGCCGCAAGGAAGCTCCTAGGCTGGGAGAACAAAGGCAAGAGAAGTTCTTGAGCCAGTCCTTCATGTAACTTCTAGAGGTCAAAACATACACAGTTCTTTTGTATGGGTCCAACTTAATTTTTTTTTTTTTACATATGGTCGGGCAGTTGTCTCAGCACCATTTGTTGAAGCGATGGCAGTGAATTTTTAGATATGACACCAAAAGCACAATCCGTGAAAGACAAAACTTAGAAATTGGACTTTATTAAAATGTACTATGTGATAATGTGATTTTATAATAAAAAAAATATGTATCTTTTTCAATCCTGTTCCTGACACAGAGCTCCTAAAATGCTTGGAATTCCCTAAGTGATGAGTGTGATAAAGGTGTCTTTTGTTATGTTGATGAGGTGACTTTTAGACTATGTCTTAAGGATGGAAGCTGGTTGCTCTTGCAGGCAACCATGTGATTAGAGATTGGGGAACTTTCAGTCCTGTCCCTGTCCCTGTCGGTTCCCCACCCCCCTCCATGAGGAGAGGGCTGGAGATCTGAGTTCAGTTGATAATGGCCAGTGATTTAATCAGCCACACCTATCCATAAAAATCTAAAAGGATGGGGTTCAGAGAGCTTCCAGGTTGGTGAATACAGGAAGATTTGGGGAGAGTGGTGCACTGGCTGAGGACCTGGATGCTTCACACCTTTTCTCCATACCTTGTCCTATGCATCTCTTTCATCTGGCTGTTAGTGATATCCTTTTATAATAAACTGGTAATCTAGGAATCTGTGAGCCACTCTAGCAAATTAATCAAACCCAAGGAGGTAATCATTAGAATCTCCAGTCTATAGCTGGTTAGTCAGCACAAGGACTTGGGACTAGCATCTGAAATGGGATGGGGGAGCTTGTAGGACTGATCACTTAACCTGTGGGATCTGACACTATCTCTGGGTAGATACTGTCAGAATTAAGTTGTAGGACACCCAGCCGGTGTCGGAAAATTGCTTGTTGGTGTGAGGAAACCATCCCCATCCACCACATACACCCACATTTTGGAACCTTTACATTGCTAAGAGAACGAAAGGAGAAGCCATAGGCTGTGAGAAAATATTTGCGAAACACAGATCTGGTAAAGGACTTGTTCCTAAAATACATAAAGAATTCTTAAAATGTAATAATGTGAAAACAAGTAAAAAATGAGCAAAAGATCTGAAGAGATACCCCCAAACAATGTACATAGATGCCAAGTAAGCATATGAAAAGACCTTCAACATCATGTCATGGGAATTGCAGATTAAACCATCAGTGAAATATTACTGCACGTCTATTAGATTGGCAAAATTTTGAAAAACTAATAATACCAAATGCTGGTGAAGATATGGAACAATAGGAATTCTTTTTTTTTTTTTTTAAGATTTATTTATTAGAATGAGAGCAAGCATGGGGAGGATGTGGGGAGAGGCAGAGGGAGAGGGAGAAGGAGACCCCCCCGCCACTAAGCAGGGAGCCCAGCCTGGGGTCAATTCCAGGACCCCCTGAGATCACTACCTGAGCTGAAGGCAGACACTTAACTGACTGAGCCACCCAGCCGCCCTAGGAGTTCTACTTCAATCCTAGTAGGAATGCAAAATGGTGCAACTACTTTGGATTACCATTTGGCAGTTTTTTTACAGGGTTAAAACATAGGCTTACCATTATTCAGCATTGTATACCTATTTATTCAATTGAATTAGAAACAAGTCCACAAATAACCTGTACATGAATATTTATAGCAGCTTTTTTCATAATTGCCCCAAACTGGAAGCAAGCAAGATGTCCTTTGATAGGAAAATGGAGAAACTGTGGTATAAACATAAAATGGAATATTGTTCGGCAGTTTAAAAAAAAAGTTGTCAAGCCATGAAAAAGGATGGAGGAACCTTTAGTAATATTGCTGAGTGGAAGAAGGCAATCTGAAAAGGCCCCAAATTGTATGGTTCCACCTACCTGACATTCTGAAAGAGGTGAAACCTTTTAATGTTATTTTTTTTAAAGATTTTTTATTTTATTTTATTTTATTATATTATGTTAATCACCATACAGTACATCCCCAGATTCCGATGTAAAGTTTGATGCTTCATTAGTTGCGTATAACACCCAGTGCACCATGCAATACGTGCCCTCCTTACTACCCATCACCAGTCTATCCCATTCCCCCACCCCCTCCCCTCTGAAGTCTTCAGTTTGTTTCTCATAGTCCATAGTCTCTCATGTTTCATTCCCCCTTCTGATTACCCCCCTTTTCTTTATCCCTTTCTTCCCCTACCGATCATCCTAGTTCTTATGTTCCATAGATGAGAGAAATCATATGATAATTGTCTTTCTCTGCTTGACTTATTTCACTTAGCATTATCTCCTCCAGTGCCGTCCATGTTGCAGCAAATGTTGAGAATTCATTCTTTCTGATAGCTGAGTAATATTCCATTGTATATATGGACCACAGCTTCTTAATCCAGTCATAAAGATTTTTTTTTTTAAATTTGTTTATTTGACAGAGAGATAGCCAGCGAGAGAGAGAACACAAGCAGGGGGAGTGGGAGAGGAAGAAGCAGGCTCCTAGCGGAGAAGCCTGATGTGGGGCTGGATCCCAGAACGCCTGGATCACACCCTGAGCTGAAGGCAGACACTTAACGACTGCGCCACCCAGGCGCCCCTAAGGTGTTATTTTTAAGTAATATTTACACCCAGAATGGGGCTCGAATTTACAACCCTGAGATCAAGAGTCTCTACTGACTGCTCAAGCATGCTCTACGGACTGAGCCAGCCAGGCACCCCTGGACTTATTTACTTACTTTATTTTTATTTTTTAAAATTTTAGGGGCGCCTGGGTGGCTCAGTCGTTTAAGCATCTGCCTTCAGCTCAGGGCGTGATCCCGGCATTCTGGGATGGAGCCCCCCCATCAGGTTCCTCCGCTGGGAGCCTGCTTCTTCCTCTCCCACTCTCCCTGCTTGTGTTCCCTCTCTTGCTGGCTGTCTCTCTCTCTCTGTCAAATAAATAAAATCTTTAAAAAAATTTTTTTTTAGTAATTTCTTAAAAGATTTTATTTTTAAGTAATCTCAGTATCCAGCGTGGGGCTTGAACTTACCACTTCAAGACTGAGAGTTATATGCTACAGTGACTGAGCAGCCAGGTACCCCTGGACTTCTTTCTTTAAATTGAAGTATAGTCGACACACAATGTTACGTTATTTTCAGGTATACAACATAGTGATTTGACAGCTCTGTATGTTTTACTATGTACACCACAGGTGTAGCTGCCATCTGTCACCATACATCACTATTATAACACCATTGATTTGTTCCCTATACCTTTCATCTCCATGACTTACTCATTTCATAACTGGAAGTCTGTACCTCCCACTTTCTTTGCCCATTTTGCCTGTCTCCTCACTCTCGCCCCTCTGGCAACCACCAGTTTGTTCTCTGTATTTATGGGTCTGCTTCTGCTTTTTTTGTTTGTTCATTTGTTTTGTGTTTTATATTCCACATATAAGTGATATCATGTGGTACTTGTCTTTCTCTGTCTGACTTACTTCATGCAGCATAATACCCTCTAGGACCAGCCATGCGCTTATAAATGGCAAGATCCTTTTTTTTTTTTTTTAATGGCTAAAACTCCGTTGTGTATATATACCACATCTTTATCCATTCATCTACTGATGGGCATTTAGGTTGCTTCCATATTTTATCTATTGTAAATAATGCTGCAGTAAACATAAGGGTGCATATATATATTTTCAAATTAATGTTTTCAGTTTTCTTGGGTAAATACCCAGTGGTGGAATTACTGAATCGTATGGTATTTCTATTTTTAATTTTTTGAGGAACCTCCATACTGTTTTCCACAGTGGCTGTACCAATTTACATTCTTACTAACAGTGCACAGGGTCCCTTTTCTCAGCATTCTTGCCAATACTTCTATTTCTTGTATTTTTGATACTAGGTATTGTGACGGGTGAAATTGTGGACTTAAAAAATAAACAAAACTTCCAGAATATTCCAGGCACTGATTAACAGGGTAGAAAAGGTGCCTACTTTTGTGGACTTTAGAGTGAATAAACCAGAAAAGTTTCAGTGATGTCATAGAAAGTGATAGGATGGCTACTTTAGGTTGGATAAGTCCAGACAGATATCTCTGAGGAGGTGATATTTAACTTGAAGCCTGAATACAAGATGTTAGCTATTTTTTTATTTTTATTTTTATTTTTTTTAAAAGATTTTATTTTTATTTATGTGACAGACAGCCAGCGAGAGAGGGAGCACAGCAGAGGAGTGGGAGAGAAAGAAGCAGGCTCCCAGAGGAGGAGCCCGATGTGGGGCTCGATCCCGGAACACCGGGATCACGCCCTGAGCTGAAGGCAGACGCTTAACGAATGCGCTACCCAGGCGCCCCTAGCTATTTTTTAAAAAAAAAGATTTATTTATTTATTTGAGAGAGAGATCGAGAGAGAGAGAGAGAGAGAGAGAGAGAGCTTGTGCATGAGCTGGAGGAGGGGCAGAGGAAGAATCCTCAAGCAGACTCCCCACTAAGCCATGTGGGGCTTGACCCCAGGACCCCGAGATCATGACCTGAATGGAAATCAAGAGCAGGATGCTTAACCAACTGAGCCACTCAGGTGCCCCTATTTAAAGATAGAGGAAAAAGCATTCCCCACAAAGGGAACAGTTAGGTACAAAGGCTGTAAAGCTGGAATGACCTAGTGTGTTTGAGAAATAGAAAGAAAGCACACTTTTACTGGGTAAGGGGGAGAATGATAGGAGGTAAGATCAGAGTCAGTCATGGGTGGAATGGAGTCAGGCATGTGTAAACCAGGGGAAGGAGTTTGGATTCTGTTTTAACTGAAGGAGGTTACTGAGTATTTAAGCAGAGTAGAATATGATCTTATTTTTTTTTTTTTAAGATTTATTTATGAGAGAGAGAGCGGGCACAAGCAGGGGGAGCTGCAGAGGGAGAGGGGGAAGTATACTCCCTGCTGAGCAGGGAGCCTGACAATGGGGCTCAATCCCAGGATCCTGGATCATGATCTGAGCCAAAGGCAGACGCTTAAACGACTGAGCCAGACTGAGCCACCCAGGCACCCCGATCTAACTTATTTTTAAAAGAGTACTCTAGTTGCTGTGGGGAGAATGTTGGGACAGGGAGGGAGCCGGAGCCGGGAGCAAGTGCTGAAGCAGGGAGACCATTTTTATGACTTCTGTTAATTTGTTGACAAGGAAGGAATGGGTGTTTGTAGCTTGGACTAGGATGCTTAAGAGAAGGAGAAAAGTATCTATATAGTAGGGTATGTTTAGAATTTATTGAGGGGGGCGCCTGGGTGGCACAGCGGTTAAGCGTCTGCCTTCGGCTCAGGGCGTGATCCCGGCGTTATGGGATCGAGCCCCACATCAGGCTCTTCTGCTATGAGCCTGCTTCTTCCTCTCCCACTCCCCCTGCTTGTGTTCCCTCTCTCACTGGCTGTCTCTATCTCTGTTGAATAAATAAATAAAATCTTAAAAAAAAAAAAAAAGAACTTATTGAGGGAAAGATAATGCCCATATGTTTGGCTTGAGCAACTGGATGGATGATGTGCTATTGAGGCCAGGGTGAGTGTGAAATTTAGTCATTTTAGCCAGGTAGGTAGGCAGTTGTAAGTAATGGTCAAACCTAAGAGTCTGGAGCTCAGGGGAAAAGATGGGACTTGAAGTGTAGATTCTCTATTATATCTACTCTCTGTATCCTGTTTTAAAAATTGTGCAAATCATCTGTGATACGTGCTTTCTTTTAAAAACCTCACACAGGGGGCGCCTGGGTGGCACAGCGGTTAAGCGTCTGCCTTCGGCTCAGGGCGTGATCCCGGCGTTATGGGATCGAGCCCCACATCAGGCTCCTCTGCTATGAGCCTGCTTCTTCCTCTCCCACTCCCCCTGCTTGTGTTCCCTCTCTCGCTGGCTGTCTCTATCTCTGTCAAATAAATAAATAAAATCTTTAAAAAAAAAAAAAACCCTCACACAATACATATAAAACCAAAGATCCCTGGGGCGCCTGGGTGGCACAGCGGTTGAGCGCCTGCCTTCGGCTCAGGGCGTGATCCCGGCGTTATGGGATCGAGCCCCACATCAGGCTCCTCTGCTATGAGCCTGCTTCTTCCTCTCCCACTCCCCCTGCTTGTGTTCCCTCTCTCGCTGGCTGTCTCTATCTCTGTCAAATAAATAAATAAAATCTTTAAAAAAAACAAAACAGAGATCCCCATGACCACCTTCTTTATATATTCCTCTCCTTCACAGAGGTAACCATTGTGACCAGTTTTGGATATATACTTTTTCTGCATTTATTTATATGTACCTATAGGAATATATAGTTTGTTTTTGTTTGCAAAAATAACACCATATTATATATATTTTGTAACTTAAATATTCTTGTAATCATTTAATTTCAGTCATTAGTTACTTGTTTTAATGGCTGCATAGTATTCTGTTCTATGGTATGAATATGTGATTTAACTGGTTGCCAATTGATATTTAGGTGGTTTCTTTAGGTTTTATTTTTTGCTATTATATGTCTGATGATTGTAATTTTTTTTTTTTTAAAGATTTTTTTATTTATTTGACAGAGATAGAGACAGCCAGCTAGAGAGGGAACACAAGCAGGGGGAGTGGGAGAGGAAGAAGCAGGCTCACAGCAGAAGAGCCTGATGTGGGGCTCGATCCCAGAATGCCAGGATCACGCCCTGAGCTGAAGGCAGACGCTTAACCGCTGTGCCACCCAGGCGCCCCTTTTTTTTTTTTAAAGATTTTTTTTGATGATTGTAATTTTTCTTATTAAAATACTTGATATATAAAATACATATGAGTTCATAAATTATTAAAATTACCAGCATGTTTTTGTAGAGCATCTCTTTCGACTACAGTGATTCTTTATAATTATCTGGAGAGAATCAGTGTTCCTGAAAATGTAGTCTGTACTTTCATGAATCTTTTCTGTATGAAGTTAATTTGAGTTTTTAAAATATATTTTATTTTTGTAGAAATCTTAAATTTATTTTCTTCGCAACTTTGTAATTAATGTTAACTTAGAATAATTAATCTATGCCATATTATAAAAAAGGATATTTTTCCAGCAATAAATTGTTGTCAGCATCAGCAACTAGAATAGTAGTTTATCATGCAGATGTTGGACTTCATTTGGTGTCTCTTGATTTACTTGTCTTGATGTCATAGTACTGTTACATACATTCTTTGGGTATTGAGGAGAAGGTAATAACTGTACAGAATGTTATAATGTTGTCTTTGAGGACCTTTTGTATTACAAGCACTTTGAATCAGAAGAATATCCTGGGACGCCTGGGCGGCTCAGTTGGTTAAGTGTCTGCCCTTGGCTCGGGTCATGATCCCAGGGTCCTGGAATCAGGTCCCACATTGGGCTCTCTGGTCAGCGGGGAGTGTGCTTCTCTCTCCCTCTACCCCTCCTTTCTGCACATGCTAAGGTGCCTTTTAATTTATAAATTTTTAAATTATTTCATCAAACCTATATAAACGTTTGCTATGTGTCAGGCACTGTTTTGGGCTTCTGGGTTTCATCAGTGGACAAAACAAAGATCTCTGCTTGCATGGAGTTTATATTCTAGCCTAGAGAGTCGAAACCAATAAACTTAACAGCCAAGTAAATTACTTAGTATGTCAGAAGGTGATATATTCTGTAGAAGGAAAAAAAATGACAAGGGAGGTGGAGCAGACTGAAATATTGTCAAGAGAACAAGTAAAACAAAAGTTCTGAGGCTAGAATGTGCTGGCATATTTGAGGAATAACAAGGAGATAAGTGCCTGAGTAGGTTAGGAGAGTAGAAGGAAGTAAGATCAGCAAGTTGGGAGCAGGGGTAGCATGGGTCATTTAAGGTCATTGTATTGACCTAGGCTTTTACTCTGGGTAAAATGGAAGCCTTTGCAAGGTTCTGAACACTTTATTTTTTTATTTTTAAAGATTTTACTTATTAGAGCGAGAGAGAGCACAGGCAAGTTCAGGGCAGAGGGAGAGGGAGAAGAACGCTCCCTGCTGAGCAGGGAGTCCGACATGGGGCTTGATCCCAGGACAGTGGGATCATGACCTCAACCAAAGGCTGTGTTCAGAATAGGCACTGAAGCTAGGCACCAGGTAGAAACAGGGAGACTTGTTGATAATTGAAGTAACTTAGGAGGGAGGCCTAATCCAGGAAAAAAAGTCAGGCTCTCAGAAGCCACTGTGAACAGATTGATAGTAGAGTTGGTGAGAAATGGTTGGATTCTGGATATATTTTGCAGATAGTGTTACTGGCAGATATGAAGGGAAGTGAAAAACAAAGGCAGGATGACTCCAAGGTTTTTAGCCTGAGCATCTGAAAGGATGGAGTTGTTATCAGAAGTTCAGTTTGATGTGTGAAGTTTGGGAGGGGTGTCTTTTAGATGCGTAAGTGAACTTGTTTGGAGTTGGGGTAGAAGTATAGTTGGGACTCACTGGTGTGTGTGTGTGTGTGTGTGTGTGTGTGTATATATTATATATATGTATGTAATATATATATATATAATATATATAATACATATGGCATTTAATATATATATATATATTATATAATATATATATGACATTTAAAGCCATAACACTGGATGATATCCTTGAGGAAATGGGCATAGAGAGATAAGAGGGAACCAGGAACTGAGCCCTAGGGCACTCCAACATTAAGAGAGGGGAGAAAACAGGAGGGATTGTCAAAGGAGCCTAGGAACAATCAGTGAGGTAGGCAGAAACCTAGAGAATGTGTCTTGGGAACTCAAGGGAAGAATGTGAACCATAGAAGAAGGAATGATAAGCTATGTCATTTTGTTGATAGGTTAGGCAAGATGAATACTAGAATTGAAAATTTTATTCAGCAATGTTAAGGCCACTGTTATTGTGTGGTCTTCAGTAAGACATGGAAATAGCCTGGTTAGCCCTATACATATTTTTTATATGGGATCTTTTCATGTTTAAGTGTCTCTTTTTCAATGCTCAGATTTGCCGTCCTGTTGGTGGTATGTCTGGCAGTGGATCACAGCTTGGTTCAATGGGTAGCCTGACCATGAAATCACAACTTCAGATCACTGGTAAGTCTTAAAAAGATCTACTGCTATAATTTTTCCCCCCAATATAAAAAATGATCTTAAGAAAATCTTCAATGGCTCTTTTATATCAGGTGTTGAATTAATATTTGCTTAATGAATGAATGAACAGAATGTTTAGTTGTATAAAAATTATGTTTTTATTTCAGGATATTCTTGAGTATTTTGCAGGTTTTATTTTTTCTCTCCTGTTAAACATTGGTGTCTGGGCAGTTGCTATTATTTTTTGTTTTGTATTAACAGCCTTAAGAGGTAATTCACATACCACACAGTTTACTCATTTAGAGGGTCACTGATCCTTAGTATGTTCACATTGTTGTATAACTGCCTCCATAGTCAATTTTAGAAACCTCTACCCATTATACTTCCCATGTTCCCTAGCCACCCTCAGCCCTAAGCAACCACTAATTTGCTTCCTGTCTGTAGATTTGCCTATTCTGGATCTCTCACATAAATAGAATCATAAACTGTATGGCTTTTTGTTTCTGATTTTTCCGCTTAGCATGTTTTCACGGTTCATCTGTATTGTAGCATGCGTTAGTATTTCATTTCTTTTTATTGCCAAATAATATTGAATGTATGAACATACTACATTTTATTTATCCATTTATCAGTCGATAATGTTTGGGTTTTTTCTACTCTTTAGCTATTATGAATAATGCTATGAACATTTGTATACAAGTTTTTGTAAAGGTTTGTTTTTTAAGTTCTCTTGAGTATATACCTAGGAGTGGAGTCCCTGGGTCATATAGTATATATGTTTCACTTTATGAGGAATAATTCCAAATTATTTTTCAGAGCATCCACACCATTTATATTCCCATCAGCCATGTATGAGGGTTCCAGTTTCTCCACATCCTTGCCAGTGCTTGTTATCTGTCTTTTTGATTATAGACATCCTAGTGAATATGAAGTGGTATGTCACTGTGGGTTTGATTTGCATTTCTATGGTGGTTAATGATGTTGAACATCTTTTCATGAGCTTATTGGCCATTTGTATATCTTTTTTGGAGAAATGTCTGCTATTACTTAACTAATATCTCTGTCTTTCTTTCTCTAACCATACTAACCAAGTATATCCCTTTCACATTAGTATTCCTAATGTTCTAATACGCTATTTGTTATGTTAGATTCCTGCTCAAAAACTTTTAGTCCTTCTATTTGGCTATAGTATAAAATTTCTGTAGCCAGGGCTGGGACTTTAACAGTCTGGCTCCATATGGCCTCTTTGTAGGTATTTATATATGAATTATTTGGTGAGTCACCAGAGTTTTTTCAGACATGCATGTGTCTGTATCACACGGTGAAACCTTAGTCTTTATCCTTTTAATGGCATTTATTTCTTATAGAACAATTTTCTCTGTATAGTATTTCAGCTTTTTAAAATTTTTTATTTATTTATTTTAGAGAGAGAGCACATGAGCGGGTGGGGGGGTGCGGTGAGCAGAGGAGAAAGAATCTCAAGCGGACTCTAGGAAGGCACAGAACCCAACGCAGGGCTCAATCTCAGGATACTGAATTCATGACCTAAGCTGAAACCAAGAGTTGGATGCTCAACTGACTGAGCCACCCAGCCACCCCAGTATTTTAGCTTTTATTACACCTCTTTTTTAAATTAAGATTTTATTTATTTATTTGAGAGAGAGCACAAGCAGGATGAGGGGCAGAGGAAGAAGCAGGAAAGAGAGAGAGGTATTTGACCAGAGTTGCTGTGAAAGGAGGTGGTGCTTAAAGCACTGTTACTATTTAAGTATAGGAAGTTATTTTTAAAAAATGTAGGGGAGTAGAAGGGATCTTTTTAGGAGAGAATATGAGCAAGAGACACGAAGCAGGGAAATGCACAAGACTTCGCCAATGCCCTTAAAAGCCACTGCTGCAGAGTGGGGAGCCATGAGAATTTAATGGGTGTGGGTCATCTCCTTCAGGTGTGTGTCAGGACTACAAAAAAAATCATTGCTGGAAGAGATGGAAAGTAATCGGGCTTTTAACAAAGAGTAATCAGTTGTATTTGTGTTTTACAAAGTTGGTGTGAAAGACTGACAGGAGAATTGAGTGCCAAAGTTAAAATTCTATTCTGTGATTCTGCTCTAGTTTCTTGTTTTTTGTTTTTGGTTTTTTTTAAGATTTTATTTATTTGTCAGGGAGAGAGAACACCATCAGGGGGAATGGCAGCCTCCCATCTGAGCAAGGAGCCTGATGTGGGACTCGATCCCAGGACCCCCTGGGATCATGACCTGAGCTGAAGGCAGACGCTTAACCAACTGAGCCACCCAGGCATTCCCCCCCCCCCTTTTTAAAGTAGGCTCCACTCTTACTGTGGAGTTCAACGCACATTTTGAATTCATGACCCTGAGATCAAGACCTGAGTTGAGATCAAGAGCCCAGTGCTTAAGCAACTGAGCCACCCAGGCGCCCGTCTTTTGTTTTCTTTCTTTCTTTCTTTCTTTCTTTCTTTCTTTCTTTCTTTCTTTCTTTCTTTCTTTCTTTCCTTCCTTCCTTCCTTCCTTCCTTCCTTTCTTTCTTTCTCTCTCTCTCTCTTTCTCTTTCTTTCTTTCTTTTTCTTTCCTTCCTTCCTTCCTTTCTTTCTTTCTCTTTTCTTTTTTAAATCCAATTATTTCAGCACCATTTACTGAAGAGACTGTTTTTTCTCCCTTGAGTATTCTTGGCTCTTGTCAAGTATTAGTTGACCTTATATGTTTGTGTTTATTTCTGAGCTCTCAATTCTGTTTCATTGGTCTGTTTGTCAGTTTTTAT
Organism: Ailuropoda melanoleuca; assembly: GCF_002007445.2. Lineage (NCBI taxonomy): Eukaryota > Metazoa > Chordata > Mammalia > Carnivora > Ursidae > Ailuropoda > Ailuropoda melanoleuca. Next base: position 69,128,345 of record NC_048230.1, on the reverse strand, counting down.
GTCAGTACCATACTGTTTTGATTACTGTAGCTTTATTTATTTTTAAGATTTATTTTTTATTATTTGAGAGAGAGCACATGAACATATGGACCCCGGGAAGAGCAGAGGGTGAGGGAGAGAGAAACCTAAGCAGGCTGTGCTCCTGCTTTGTTCTTTCTCAGGATTTCTTTGGATATTCGGGGTCTTTTGTAGTTCCATATAAATTTTAGGCATTTTTTTTCTACTTTAGTCAAAAATGCTATTGGAATCTTGATTAGGTAGTGCACTAAATCTGCAGATGGCTTCTACTCTTATTTATTTTCTTACCTCTTTCAAATTTATTTCTTTTTTTAATTTATTTTTTTAAGTAGGGTCCATGCCCAGTGTGGGGCTTGAACTCATGAGTCACATGCTCTACCAACTGAGCCAAACAAGTGCCCCTATTTTCTTACCTCCTCTAGCATATGCGCAGCCATACATACATTCCTGTTAATTATTTGTTTACAATGTATTTTGGCTAATTGGTCATCCTCACCTGGTTAAGTGAGGGCAAATAGAAAATTTATTTCAGAGAAACGGCACTTTTTTGTAAGCTGTAGCAAAATAGAGGTTTAAAAAATTCATAGTGCTGTTTGTTGATAAATGGGTTGTTTAGGGAACTTGGATATAAGTTTTATTTTATTTTATTTTATTTTTTAAAAGATTTTATTTATTTGACAGAGAGATAGAGAACACCACCAGGGGGAATGGCAGCCTCCCCTCTGAGCTGGGAGCCTAGTGCAGGGCTCAATCCTAGGACCCTGGGATCATGACCTGCGCTGAAGGCAGATACTTTTTTTTTTTTTTTTAAAGATTCTGTTAATTCATTCGACAGAGATAGAGACAGCCAGCGAGAGAGGGAACACAAGCAGGGGGAGTGGGAGAGGAAGAAGCAGGCTCACAGCTGAGGAAGCCTGATGTGGGGCTCGATCCTATAACGCCAGGATCACGCCCTGAGCTGAAGGCAGACGCTTAACCGCTGTGCCACCCAGGTGCCCCTGAAGGCAGATACTTAACAACTGAGCCACCCAGGCTCCCCTGGATAGAAGTTTTAATTTCACTGAATTCTTTATAAGAGTATCCAAGGAGGGGCGCCTGGGTGGCACAGCGGTTAAGCGTCTGCCTTCGGCTCAGGGCGTGATCCCGGTGTTATGGGATCGAGCCCCACGTCAGGCTCCTCTGCTGTGAGCCTGCTGCTTCCTCTCCCACTCCCCCTGCTTGTGTTCCCTCTCTCGCTGGCTGTCTCTATCTCTGTCAAATAAATAAAATCTTTAAAAAAAAAAAGTTAAAAAATATCCAAGGAAAGGCAGCGTCACCTTTCCTTTTTGGCATTTACATAGAATAAAAAAGTATAGTATTGGTGGATTCGTAACACTTCTTTGTTTTAAAGATTTATTTGAGAGTGACAGAGAGAAAGGGGGATGGCAAAGGAAGATGGAGAGAGAGAATCTCAAGCTGACTCCCTGCTGAGCATGGAGCCTGATCCCACAACTCTGAGATATGACCCCAGCCGAAATCAAGACTCCGATGCTTAAACAACTGAGCCACCCAGGTGGCCCTGCATTAGTAACACTTTATATAACTTGAATCTAATTTATGGAAATAACCTGAGTAGCCATTTAGCTGTTCAAGTTTGAGTTGGATAAGAAAGATTGTCTTTTGTGCTTCTCTTTCACATAGATCTAGGTAATTCTTTGAGGTAGTTGCTTTGGGAGCTTCTGTTAGCTTTAGTGATCTGTTCACATTTTAATTGAATATTGTTATTGCATGTCTCTGTACTGTTCTTCGTATTGGTCAGTACCTTTCCTGTGTAGTTTATCAGATTTAAAAGTGATAGCAAAAAATAAATACTTTCAAATGCTTTCATTAGTGTGCCAGTAAAGCTTCTACAGTTAAACTCTTAGGGAAGTCATCTAACTCACGACCCCTAGTTTTAGTTAAGAAATCTATACAGACTAATGACTCCCATCTTCAGGGGAGTTAATGGCCCTGGATTTTAGTCTTGGTTCTGATACTTAATAGTTTATAACCCTGTGCATGTCACTAATATCTTTGAGCCTGTTTTCTTAACTGTGAACTGAGGATGTTAACATCTTTGTCACAATGGTTGTTGGGAGACAGCGTATGTGAGTTGGAAAACTCCAAAACACTGTATAAGTATAGATTATTCTTTCCCCTAATTCCTTATTTCTTTCTCCCTCTAGTATTACTTGTCTAATTTAATATCTTTTTTTTTAAAAGATTTTATTTATTTATTTGACAGAGATAGAGACAGCCAGCTAGAGAGGGAACACAAGCAGGGGGAGTGGGAGAGGAAGAAGCAGGCTTCCAGTGGAGAAGCCTGACGTGGGGCTCGATCCCAGAAGGCTGGGATCACGCCCTGAGCCGAAGGCAGACGCTTAATGACTGAGCCACCCAGGCACCCCTAATTTAATATCTTAACAGCAGTCTAAGCTTAAATCTTTTTATAAAGTTGGTTGCTTATTTTACATTATCATTCTAATTTTCTTTTTTTCTTTTTTCTTTTTTGCTTTTTTTTTGAAGATTTTTTTATTCATTTGAGAGAGAGTGCGAACAAGTGAGAGCATGAGCAGGCGGGAAGGTGAGAGGGAGAGGGAGAGGCAGACTCCTCACTGAGCACGTGGGGCTCAGTCCCAGGATCCCAGGATCATGACCTGAGCCAAAGGCAGATGCTTAACTAACAGCCACGCAGGCACCCCTCATTCTAATTTTCATTACGTTTAAAATAGTATAGTCAGTGAATGGCAAGAATGGTAGTGTTTGTGAAAGATCATTGCTGTTTATGTAAACATTTAATTTATGGGCAGAATGGAAGTGTTAACGTATTATGAGGAGGCTGACTGGTGGATCACATACTTAAAATTTTCTTCACTTTGTCCTTTATTCTTCACATCCCTGTCCGTCATCAGATTCTGCTCATTTTTACGATTGAATTTTTTGGGTCATCTACTCTTTTTCTCTAATTGTGTGGCCTGGTCCTTTACCTTGGACATAAGTCTGTTTTCTTATGTTCTTCCCTATCTTTAGCCATTTCTTGTTTGATTACGTTTTACACATAACCTCAGCTATTATTCTGAACTCATTTTTGTTTTTTATTTGATGCTTGCTGTGTGCTAGCATTATACTATGTGGGCAAAATAAGTAACTTTGGTATTTCCTAGAACTTTCTTTGCCTCAGTCTTTACTTAGAACTGATCATTTGGAGAGGAGAAACCATCTTGACTTTATTACTAATTGGAATTGAATAATACTGCACTTTCCCAAATTTACTAGAAGATTGTAATCTTTGCTTGGATACTAGGAATGCCCTTTTTATTTAAAATTAAAGTTCAGAGTTTATATAAAATTCTCTCTAGCCAACACATAGATCTGCTAGAGAGGCCTCTTGTGCCCTGTCATAACTCTGACCACAAAGTTAGCCTTTGCTTAACTGGTTTTATTTCTTATCAGCTCATAGTGCTAATTTACGAGGTCTCAGCACCCTTACTTGTTTTACCTTGTTCACTGTAATCTCCCGGTTCCCAAAATAGGTTAGGATAAGCTAAGGATTCACTTTAATTTCTTTATATTTAAATTGTTAGGGTTCCAGGGGGCCCCGGGTGGTTTAGTCGTTAAGCGTCTGCCTTTGGCTCAGGTCATGATCCCAGGGTCCTGGGATCGAGCCCTGCATCGGGCTCCCTGCTCAGCGGGAAGCCTGCTTCTCCCTCTCCTCTCCCCCTGCTTGTGTTCCCTCTCTCGCTGTGTCTCTCTCTGTCAAATAAATAATAAAAAATTTAAAAAAAATTGTTAGGGTGCCTGGGTCGTGCAGTTGGTTAAGTGTCTAAGCATCTGACTCTTGGTTTTGGCTCAGGTCATGATCTTGAGCCCTGTGTTGGGCTCCATGCTCAGTGGGGAGTCTGCTTGGGACTCTCTCTCCCTCTCCTTCTGCCCACCCCCCCCCAAATAAATAAATCTTAAAAAATAATAAATTTTCTCAAAGTTTTTTGAACTGGAGAGAGAGGATGAAGAACCAAAGTCAGGTCCAAGCGTTGACCTTTGGAAAGGATCAGAAGAACAATATAAATTTAAAATTTTTTAAAAAGTTTTTTTTTTTTTTTTTAAAGATTTTTTAATTTCTTTATTCAACAGAGATAGAGACAGCCAGCGAGAGAGGGAACAAGCAGGGGGAGTGGGAGAGGAAGAAGCAGGCTCATACAGGAAGAGCCTGATGTGGGGCTCGATCCCATAACGCCGGGATCACGCCCTGAGCCGAAGGCAGACGCTTAACCGCTGTGCCACCCAGGCGCCCCTAAAAAGTTTTTTATTTGAGTAATGTCTGTACCCCATGTGGGGCTTGAACTCATGACCCCAAGATAAGGAGTTGCATTCTCTTCTGACTGAGCCAGCCAGGCACCCCAGAAGAACGTTAATATATGCCATGACACTATATGCAATAGATACTGTATGTGTGTATATAACAGTAAAGCAGGGAAACTTGTTTTCTCCCATGACTAATCATTTGGTTTAACAAATAGAGTAAATATCTTACGTTTTTAAATTATTAAATGCTATTGGAATTATAAAGACTGTCCACATCCTTGTCATGACAGAGATTATAGGGTGAGTTAAACTAAAAACCAGTAAACTTACTAAAAGCTAAGACAGAACGAAAAGCTGTAGGAACCATACATAAATATGAAAATGCAGTGGAAATGTAGAGGCAGGAGCAATTTAACTTCTCAGGTTTAAAGAAGTATTGAATCAAAAGAGAAGGGGTCACTTGTTTCTCAGCAAGTACTGGATTTTATTAGGTAGAAAAGGAAGAAGGGTCATTTTGAGTGGAGCTTCCAGAGTAGCACATGAAAATGCATGGTCCTTGTGAGGGACAGCAAACAGCTAAGGGTGGTTAGAATACCAGGGGGGATGGGTGGGATTTGGTATAAGAGGAGGCTGAAAAGGTACATAACAATGTAAAATACCCCAGAGTTTTAATATCATTTTGCAGGCATTAGAAAAGCATTTGAAAAGTATTGACATGATTACATCTGTTTTAGGAAGATAATTCCAGAAGTTGTGAGGGGTTGTAGATGTGAGGTTAAAAACAAAAAATTAGTAGAGACCTTTGCAGTAGCCCAGGTAACAGATGATACTGACATTTTTTTGGTTCCCTGTCATACAGTTTACTGTTTTTATTCTTCTAATTTACTCTAGGAATTTAAATTTCAGGAAGTAGTAAGTGATCTATTTTCTAATATTAGGACTATAAAGTTTTATGCATTCTAAACTGAGATTTAAGCACTTAATTTCCCTTATTCAGGCTTCCCAAGTGACCCTTGGGCAAACTTTTAAGTTCTTTTGAGTTTGTCTTTTTATGTGTAAAAATTAAGATGATAGTATCCATCTCAGCAGAATAGTCTTGAGTATTGAAATGATAATGTTTTAAGTCTAGACATATAGCAAACACTAACAGTTGATGTTAGTTTCCTTTACCCTTTTTATTTTCCCATTTAAAGTTTCCTAAAATGGTTCTAGTGGGGTTGGGTGGGATTATGTGGCAAAATAACCTTTAAAAGTTTGAATTCTTTTTTCTCCCCCCAAGATTTTATTTGACAGCAAACATGCACGTGCGCACACACACACAAGCAGGGGGAGCTGCAGGGAGAGGGAGAGGGAGAGGGAGAAGCAGCCTCCCTGCCGAGGAGAGAGCCTGACGTGGGGCTCGATCCGAGGATTCTGGGTTATGACCTGAGCCGAAGGCAGATGCTTAACTGACTGAGCCACCCAGGCTCCCCAAAAGTTTGAATCCTAAAAAACCACTGAGGGCAGATCATTTCCTTCCTGTCAGGCCTACATTGCTTTGTTTTAGGTTTAATCAGTTTCAGAGGATCATAAGAGACCCTGAAATTCAGTGGTGGGCTTTGCATAATTGTTCAGGCTGTTTCACCTTTTCTCAGACCAGAAATGTATTAAAAATAAGGGTTTTATATTTTTTCTGTGGCAATCCTATGATTGAATTGTGTTCTGTATTAAGCACTAGAGCTTTATAGGACATATTAATCAGAGATAGGTCTGGTCCCCACTTGAATATTTTCCTTTCCGAAAAAGACTTCTTAATTGTTTATACTTAGATGTCTCAAATTTTATACGTATCTCAAATTTTATACATTCAGTATAATACTCTTGATTTCTTCTTTCCCATGCCATCCCCCTCAAACTTGTTTCTCAGATCTTTTCCATCTTATTAAATGATACTATCTTCCATCCAGTTATTTGTGCTGGAAACCTGAGAGTTATCCTTGCCTCTTCTTTTTCCCAACTTCTTCATGTNTCCCCCGGAAAAAGACTTCTTAATTGTTTATACTTAGATGTCTCAAATTTTATACGTATCTCAAATTTTATACATTCAGTATAATACTCTTGATTTCTTCTTTCCCATGCCATCCCCCTCAAACTTGTTTCTCAGATCTTTTCCATCTTATTAAATGATACTATCTTCCATCCAGTTATTTGTGCTGGAAACCTGAGAGTTATCCTTGCCTCTTCTTTTTCCCAACTTCTTCATGTAATCTAATCCTGTTAGTTCTCCTTAGAAAATATTTATTCCTCCCCATATCCATATTCACCATCCTCCTCCAAACCGTTACTGTCATCTCTTGATTAGATGACTCCTGTAGTCTCTCTTTTTTTTTTTTTTTTAAAGATTTTATTTATTTATTTGACAGAGATAGAGACAGCCAGCGAGAGAGGGAACACAAGCAGGGGGAGTGGGAGAGGAAGAAGCAGGCTCATAGTGGAGGAGCCTGATGTGGGGCTCGATCCCATAACGCGGGGATCACGCCCTGAGCCGAAGGCAGACGCCCAACCGCTGTGCCACCCAGGCACCCCTGACTCCTGTAGTCTCTTAACTCCTACTTTTGTTTCCTTTCATTTTTCCCACAGCAATAGAATGATCTTTGAGTATTAGTCTGATGATCGCTGTATTCTCAGTGCCCCAGATAATACATGATATATGTAGTAGGCACTCAGTAAATTTGTTGAATAGCACTCTTTTACTTAAAATTCCTCAGTGGCTTCTTATTGCCAACTTCAGTAATGTCTCTTGCAGCTCTTTTTCTTCCTTTGACAGATAGTTTTTTTGCTAGTGCATATTGATTTCAAATCTGATTGAACTTTATTATACCAGATATTCCAAAATGATGAAACTCTAATTTATAGAATGTGGATACATTGTTGGAGTACTAACCCTATAGCTGGCTTGCATGCTACCAAAAAAAGGCATACAAGTACCAAAGGACAGCAGAAGTATGTGGTACTTGTGAAGTCAAGAGGTTCATGGCTGCTACCTGGGACTGGACTTCTAGGATGCCCAGACCGTCTATGCTTTGGACTATATATTGAGCTTCTTGGGTAGCTGCTATACAGACTCCTCTAGCAACTCTAAGGAGGCACTGGTATTCTCTGTGCTTTGCTGCTAGAATAGATAGCCAGTTGGTAGAATATTTCCATGGCTGTGATCACCTTATTTATGGGTGAGCAATGAGTTCTCATTTGTAGGAACCATGAGGTGCTCTGCTAGATTCAGATTTACTTGTTACACCTTCCAAGGGGCTTGGACAAGGTTATTTTTTTGGCAAAAGTGACTCACTCAAGGGTCTTCGAAGATGATGGAGTCAGCATCTTAAGATGCGCTTTATAGGAAGCTCTTGCTAAAACGAGGTATATGAGATACTAAAAATAATCCTGGTTTGTAACTCTCTTCCTCTGGTGGCTTTCCAGCATGCTTAGAATAAAATCCAAATTCCTTATCTGGGCTTACAAAGCTAGATGTGATCTCACTTCATTTACCATACTTTCCTGTTTGCTATATTTTCCTCAGATCTACCAAGTTTTTTTGCTTTTCTCTGGAATGCTCTTCCCACTTCCAGTCTTCTCATGGTTGTCATTTAGATGTTTGCTTAAAAGTGCTTCCTCAGAGGCCTTCCTTACTACCAAGTCATATGCTGCTGTATTAGCCTGTTTTTCAGCACACAGACTTTCTCTAACTAGGGTATTATTATCTCCCTGAGAGCTAGAGCCTTTTTTGTACTGTGAACTGCTGTATTTACAGTTTAGAGCAGTGTCTGGTACATGGTAGGCGTTCAAATATATGTTGACCAGGTTTGTTTCTTACTTTTTAATTGACATTGGAGTTCTGACACCATCGATATCGGCATTGGAGGTATATTAATAGTAATTTGGGTGCATGATATGGGGGAAGTACTATGTTTATTTACTAGGTTGGGAGGAAATACAAAGGTCATGACTGAATAACATTAGTAAATAATTTAGGGCAAAACTGCCTCTCTGAGTAAAAGTAATAATGTTCTCTGTAACCTTTATGAAATTGAATTGATTTGAAGGATGAACTAACATCTCAAATATTAAAATATTTTCCCTTTTCTTTTGCCTAGTCATTTCAGCAAAACTTAAAGAAAATAAAAAGAATTGGTTTGGACCAAGTCCTTATGTGGAAGTCACAGTAGATGGACAGTCAAAGAAGACAGAAAAGTGCAACAATACAAACAGTCCCAAATGGAAGCAGCCCCTTACAGTGTAGGTTTGAAAGTATTTTCTATAGTATATTTAGTTTAGTAGGTGAATAGAAATGAAGCTTTAAAAATTTCTCGCTTGTTTTCTTTGCTCCTCCTCCTCTTTCATTTTTTTTTTCCTTCTCCCCTATACCTAGGACTCCTTTCTTTAGTCTCCTTTTTGTTTCTCTTTAGATATTTGTTTTTCCATTCTCTCCTTTACCTTCTCTAGTTTGTTTGATGATGGTATCATTATTGCTACTGAACAGTATCTGGAGAGCCCATGGTCATGGGCCTAGAAAGATTCTTAGCAGCTCTTTCCTTAAATTAGAGCTATAAGCAGCTCACTTTGTTCTTATTTATTTATTTATTTATTTATTTATTTACTTATTTGAGAGAGAAAGAGAGAACTCTCATGAGCTGGGGGGAGGGGCAGACGGAGAGGGAGACTGTTGCAGGACTGGGTCCCAGGACCTTGGGATCATGACCTGAGCTGAAGGCAGATGCTTCAATAAGCCACCAGGTGCCCCGCTCACTTTATTTTTCAGTTTGTAAAATAGTTTTGTTTTTGTGTTTTTAATTACAATGTCCACACAGAACCTACACAGGGATTTTCTTCCTTAAAAAAAATTATACACTTTATTCTATATAACTCTGTTTTTGTACTTTACGTAGTATGGTTATTCTAGCTGTATACATACAGATCTAACATACCTTATATAGTTTTTTTTTTTAAGATTTTATTTATTTGAGAGAGAGAGAGGGAGAGAGAGACAGCCAGCGAGAGAGGGAACACAAGCAGAGGGAGTGGGAGAGGAAGAAGCAGGCTCATAGCGGAGGAGCCTGATGTGGGGCTCGATCCCATAACGCCAGGATCATGCCCTGAGCTGAAGGCAGACGCCTAACGACTGCGCCACCCAGGCGCCCCCTAACATACCTTATATAGTTACATAATATTCCTTAGTAATAATGCAACTATCATTAATTTTACTAGCTCCCTGTTATCACTTGGTTTCTAATGTGTTATTACACAGCATTGCAGTATACATCCATGCGCCCGTATGTTGTTTTATCTGTAGAATGCATAGAAGTAGCAGATAGATCAATTTTTAATACTTACTGACAAAGCCCCATGTGTTGGTATTGAACACTCACTGAAGAGAATTACAGACTAATTTTAATGTTTTTACTAAAATGGAAGAAAACATGACTTATCAACAAATGGATTTCAAAATAATATAGCATATTTAGTTTGGGGACCAACTATATTAAATTGTAGTTCAAAATATAATTTGTTGTTACCACATCAAATACACGAAAATTGTTTTTTATAACCTAACATTTGGAATTCTTGCATTTTTTCCCTTAGAGAAATAAACCAGTGACTAAAGAAAAGTTTTATTTCTACATGGTGAGATAAGATACTTATGCTCATCACACAATAAATGCTTATGTGTATAGTATTTATTCCTAATAAATGACAAAACAAATTGGATGTACAGAAATTATTCTTTTACATGAATTTTGGATTTCTAGGGTATCTTGATGTACTTTATGATGATTTTGAGCAAATGAGTGAAATTTTAAGAAGTATTCTAATGTTTCTCATCTATATTTCAACAAAGTTTCTTAGACTGTTTTTAATTAATGATCTGTTAGAGATTGTTTCTAAATTTTAAATTAGATGAGTAAATTTTTTTTAAAAAAGCAAATGAAATTTATAAAAGTTCAGAGCCTCCATAACGGCTAGAGATGTTCAACAGAATAATTGAGTATTGACTGAATGCTCACCTAGTTTCTCCCAACTGCTGGCTGTGCTCACTAGATGTGCACTTAGACTCTTAAGCTGATAATGATATGATTTTCTTAGTGGTTTAAAAGTTAAGAAAAAAGAAACTCGCCTTGTAGCCCCTTATGATAGTGCTCTTGTTGAGCCCAGATGTTTGGGGGAACACATAGCTCAAGTTTTGAATTTTTAAGTTGCAACAGATTGGTCTGCAATTTTAACATGGCTTCCATTGCAGGCATTCTCTCTAGAATTGAATTGAAGTAATTTAGGTAAGACCATCTTTGACAGTATACTTTATCCTCTCTCAAATTGAAGTAAAAGTAATCATTTCTTTTATTCTATCCCCATTATGATTTCCCAGGTGACTAATGGAAAAATATTTTCTTGATATGTACTGAATGTTCTTCTGAACTAACATCTGAGAATTTTAAAGAGAAAGAATACATTGTCCTTCCCCATCCCCCAAAAGAAGAGGCAGTGTTAAGATGAAAATTTTTTAGTTTGTTTTAACTAAAAAATGGTGGTGGAAATATGATGATGGGGGGAATAGGCATAGGTAGATTTCTGAGAAAGTGTTTATTTGTCCCCCCAGATTTGATCACCTTTTAGAATGAGATATAGAGAAATTCAGGTTTTTATAGAATTTTTTTTTAAAAGATTTTATTTATTTTACTTGACAGAGAAACAGAGCACAAGCAGGGGGAATAGCAGACAGAAAGAGAGGGAGAAGCAGGCTCCCCGCTGATCAAGGAGCCTGATGCGGAACTCGATCCCAGGACTCTGGGATCATGACCTGAGCTGAAGGCAGACGCTAAACTGACTGAGCCACCCAGGCGCCTTAGAATTTTTCTTTATAGCATTGAGCCATACTATGGCAGATAATATAGCATTCCTATTTTTCTGATTAATGACTCTGAAATACTTTGTATAAAGTTTATTACAAATTCAAAATTCCCAAAACGTGCTTTGGAAATTATCATTACAGATAGTTTTTTTGTTTTTTGTTTTGTTTTTGTGTGTTTGTTTAGAGAGGGGGAGAGAGAGTTGTGGGGAGAAGGGCAGAGAGAGAGGGAGAGAGAGAATCTTAAGCAGGCTCCACGCTGAGCGTAGAGCCGGTTGCAGAGCTCAATCTCAAGACCCTGATCATGACCTGAGCTGATGAATTTAAGACTCAAACACTTAAAGGACTTAGCCACCCAGGTGCCCCCAGATAGTATTCTTTATTGGCATTTGACAAGGTGTGAGTGAGTCTATATTTGAGAGTTACCATGGACACTTTGTTTCTAGCAGTGTGAAACTTGGGGTATCTAATATAATCCTCAGATCATGTAGCTGACTGAAGAACTTTTTTGTTTCTTCTTTTTCCCAAGACTGGGGAACTTTTCAATACAAATTTTAATGCCAGAACTTTTTTCCTATTACAGCCTGCCACTGACTAGCTAGCTGTGTGATTGTTTAACTTCTCTGAATATCAGTTTCTGTATCTGAAGATGGGGGTGGTAATTCCCATCTCTTAGGGTTGCTGTGAAGATTAAATGATTTAACCTAAAGCTCACCATACTACCTGACCTAAAATAAGGATTTAATTTACAAATTAACTTTTTTATACTACTAAAGTAAAATTAGATTTCTAACAGTTTCTAGCATGATAAGCAATTTTACTTTTATTGATGTTACATGCATGATGTTGCCCCTCTAGTTCAACTACAAATGAAAGTGATGAGGTGAACATGTAGCATTCAGATGTTTTCCATAAGTTATAGAAAATGAGCAATATTGGTTGTAGAGTAAGCTATAAGGTCTACAGTTAAAAGATTTCAGACATTAAAATTTAATTGTAATTTATTTAGGATCCCATTGTGATATTTCTAATGAAAATAATACATATTTTTTACCTTTCTTTACTTGTAGTATCGTCACCCCTGTGAGTAAATTACATTTTCGTGTGTGGAGTCACCAGACACTGAAATCTGATGTTTTGTTGGGAACTGCTGCATTAGATATCTTTGAAACCTTAAAGTCAAACAACATGAAACGTATGTATGTAAAAGTAACGGAAATTGTGAGGCTATTTTTCTATATGAAATTCATGTGTAAAAGATACAGAATGATTATATTCACTGTTCTTTACTTGGTTATAATTTTAATAATAAATTTAATAATTTTAATAAATTTTAATTTAATAAGGTTATAATTTTAATTTGAACTATTTATTTAAAGCAATCTGAGTAAGCTTGGTTTAGCCATTCATTTTTGACCCAATATTTTAATAAATTTAATAAACACTTATTAAAATACTACATACTCAATTATTGAAAACTAAAAGAGAGTAGAGGTGAAGGAAAAATGTAATCCCATTTCAGAGACAAATATGGTTAATATTGATTTTCTTTTCAAATACTTATTTTTAAAATTTCCTAATTTTAGATGGCTGTGGTTTTGTGTGTGTATATATAAAATACAGATATATAATAACTTGAAACGTGTTTGTTTTGATTAATAACATGATTTTGAAACAAATATTTTTCTACCCCGTGACTATCTAAAACATACTTTCTAAATCTCATTTAAGATTTAAGAGATATAATCTATTCTTTTTTTTTTTTTTTTTTAAAGTAGGTTCCACTCAGGGAGTCCATCACAGGGCTTGAACTCACGAGCCTGTTCTTAAGACCATAGCTGAGATAAAGAGTCGAAAGCTTGACTGACCGAGCAACTCAGGCACTCTGAGATAGAACCCATTCTTAAGTTACATGTTTTCACTCAGTAAAATTCAGGCATATGTTGCTGAATAATCCTACTGGTTTATTTTATGCAAGGATGGAATGAATATAACAAATGAGATGATTGAACTAGTTGGTATTTTACATTATGGATATTAAGCATTAGCAAATTTTGTTCTATTTTTTAAATGTTTTGTGTCAAAAGGCCTGCACCTCAGTTGAAGTATACTGAAAACAATTTGTGAACACATAAATACTAAGTTTTTCTGACATTGTTTTTAACAGTTAAGATGACTTAAAGAAAAAAAAAAGTGACCATTTTGTTCTGTAATTATATTCTTTTACAGTTGAGGAAGTAGTTGTGACTTTACAGCTTGTAGGTGACAAAGAGCCAACAGAGACAATAGGAGACTTGTCAGTTTGTCTTGATGGGCTGCAGTTAGAGTCTGAAGTTGTTACCAATGGTGAAACTACATGTTCAGAAAGTAAGTAATCACTTTTTGTATAGGCTCTTTAATGATTCTTTTTACAGTAGCTGCCAAAGAATGCTGATGTAATTATTGCTATTCTTTTTTTTTTTAAAAAAAGAGACATTGATTATTTTAAACGTTTTCCTTTTAGTGCATTGTTTCTGTGAATAAAACATTTTTCTGTAATTTGAAAAGCTGCCACATAAAAGTTGAATCACAGTTGACTGTGTAATGAATTGATTTACAAAGTATTTATTTTGTAGACCAATGATGACAGTTAATATGGCTTATGATGCCCCATCCCCTTCAGTGCCAATGGCGGACATAGTTTGCCTGTAGCAGTATCTGGTTGAGTTGAAATTTAACTCAAAATCCTGCTTAGTACTTAGTAATCCTACTTATTACTACACCAGACTGCCAGTACAAGCTGAAGTCCATTTGCCATTCCTTTGCCATTTCTGTAGGCTACATTTATAAAAGTGTCTTTGTGTTACAGTAATGACAAAATCAATTCATTATATGTATGCCAATATATCTTAGTTTATGATTTACTTGTTTTTGTTAAAGGGAATAATAAACATGAAACATGAACTGTAATTGAAAGAAGTTTGGCACCTGAATTAGTGCCTGTATAGCTAGTGTGCTTAATAAAACTACTTAGTGGATTCCTTTTAGATACTTCCATCACTTACTAATGTGCTAAGTGTATTTTCACTTGAAACATAGATTTCAAGTGAAACTTAGAGGCCCCAAGACAAAGAGCAGATTAATGGTTTACTTGATTTGTCTGACAAAAGTTTTTATTTATTTAGAAACTGCTTTATGAAACATTTGCAGTTGTCAGGTATTATTCTTCTGTTTCTGCTTTGGAAGACTTCCTACTTCTTTAACTTACGACTTTTTTTTTTTTTTTAAAGATTTTGTTTATTCATTTGAGACAGAGAGATAGAGAGAGAACATGGGCAGAGGGAGAGGGAGAAGCAGACTCCCCGCCAAGCGGGAAGCCCAATGTGGGGCTCGATCCCAGGACCATGACCTGAGCCGAAGGCAGATGGTTAACCATCTGAGCTACCCAAGCACCCCAACTTATGACCTTTTTTAATAGCAGGGCCTTCAAGATAGTCCCAGTGTATCTTCCAGATTCATTCTTCGAGTTTTATGAGGGTGGAGAGAAATTTCTGAAATGGTCATACTGTACTGTTTCAGAGTTGACAAGTTCATTTTAATTGACTGCTATTCACAGGAACTCTGACTAGTCGAATTTTTCTATAAATTAGAATTCCGGAAGATAACATACAAGTTAAATTTCATTGTTAAATTGCTCTAAACTTGGTGTTTATATCTTCCTAAGTTTTTTACCCCGTACAAGTTGAAACGATTACTAATGCAGAATATTTAATAATTAACAAAGTATATTAGTCTTCATATTTCAGAGTAGAATCTAAACTGCATATTTATACTACGACTTTACTGTTTATTGCCCACAGAAGTGAACATTTCTTTGTCACCAGTTTTCCACTCAGGTAGGAAAATAATTGGTAGAATTTAACCTGGTACTTTGAAGTAGAGAGAGGTTTTTAACTGGAAATTCACAGGGGTTGCCAGATAAAATAACTGCCATTTTTTGAATGCTTGCCATGTGCCAACCGCTATGTTTGTGTGTTTACATATATACTCATGTAACGATCATAGCTTTGTAAGGCATAACCTGTATTTTGCATATAAGGAGAGTGAGGTTCTGATAATTTAAATAGTAAGTCCAATACCATACCAACTAGTATGATGCAGAGTTAAGACACACACAAATATTTATTGATGTTTCCTCTTCTTCCTATATATTATTGGTTTCACACTTAAAAACCTGGAAACTTTGAATCAAGTCATGAGTTGTAAGCAAACAAAATGTAGTTCAGTTCACAAGCATGTGTGGTGGGAACTACACTTGTATTGTTCTTTGGTTCCATTTCTGTAACTTTAACTACAAGCTAGAAATGGAAATTAGAGTTTAGTACTAAAATTGAATTTCTAGCAGCTGCAATTGTTTGGTTGGATAAGAACTGGGGGGATGAGGGAGATTGCTTTTGTATTCTAATAATTTTCTACTGTTAAAAGATTTTTAGATTTTTTTTCCCTGAGATTAGTCAGAGTTTTTTCGTTTGTTTGTTTTTTTAGAAAGATTTTATTTTTAAGTAAAGTCTACACCCAGCATGGGGCTTGAACTTAAAACCCTGAGTTACATGCCCTACTGCCTGAGCCATGAGCCTCAGTTAGAAGTTTTATTGTGGAAGAACACAGAATGGTTCCTAGAGGAAACTTGTTCTTGTAGATATAAATATTTTTGGTTAAGTTTTAAATGATATTTATGAAAGGAAATCACTGTCTGAATTTTAGTATTAAAAGTCACCAGATACTAGCTTGCTGTATATTTAAATATACTGTGAAGGCTGATTTTCCTGATGGGACAGTATTATCTTTTTGGGTACTTAGAAATTTTTGGTTCATTCTCTTTGGTGGATAAATTTTCTTTTTTTTTTTTTTTTAGTTTTTAAGATCTTTTTAAAAATTTACTTTTTATTTGGCAGAGGGAGAGAGAATCTCAAGCAGCCGCTGCACTGACCCTAGATCTAGCCCCGTCTCTTGACGCTGAGATCACAACCTAAGCAAAACCAAGTCAGATGCTTAACCACCTATGCCACCCAGGCACCCCTGGTGGATAAATTTTCTAAAGATGGCAGTTACATAAGTAAACCTTTTTCAAGCGAAACAAAATTTACTCAGCATGTTTGTTTTTTCTTCCCGCTTATCTTCAAGCTGTATTTGAAAACTAGAGAGCTTTCTATCCCCACTCCATTTTCCCACCCCCTGCCCTGGCTCAGAGAACAAGTTTAATATGCAAATGACTGTTGTAGTTATCACATTTTCTTTGATATTCTTTCTTATTTCTCTGATTTAGAAAATAACTTCATGGGGTGCCTGGGTGGCACAGCAGTTAAGCGTCTGCCTTCGGCTCAGGGCGTGATCCCGGCGTTATGGGACCGAGCCCCACATCAGGCTCTTCTGCTATGAGCCTGCTTCTTCCTCTCCCACTCCCCCTGCTTGTGTTCCCTCTCTCGCTGGCTGTCTCTATCTCTATCAAATAAATAAAATCTTAAAAAAAAAAGAAAAAGAAAATAACTTCATAATTTGCTCTGGTGTTTTCCTCTACTTAAGTACAGAGTTAATAAGCTTTTATGAATCTCTGGGAAGAATCCTTTATTTAGTTAGATAGACTTACTGTTTTAGCACTCAGATCTAAATTAACTCAACAAATTGAGTGTGGGTGGTTGTTCATATCTGCAAGTACTTCCCATTCATCTGTTTTTACTTCTTGGGCTACTGGTAGTGGTAGATTATTAATTTAACACTTGTCTTCCCAAATATATCACTGAAAAGTATTACTGTCAAAAACATTTTTCCTAAAGACAAAAATCTCATGATTATAAAATAGGAGCGTACTTTGTGAAGATCTTTATTTACTATGTATACTCTTGATGTATTTAAAATTATTTTAGGGATAGGTTTTTCAGCACATGTGACCTTTGGTTCTTACTGTGTGTATTCCATTCCATTTTGACTTTATCTTACTTTCTTGCGTTAGACTCTAGTTTTTGTGGTTCCTTTAAATTTTAATGTAAAGAGCCATTTTTATATGAATATATCTATAATGGTTTTTTTGGTTTTTTTTTTTTTTTAAGATTTTATTTATTTATTTGACAGAGATAGAGACAGTCTAGCAAGAGAGGGAACACAAGCAGGGGGAGTGGGAGAGGAAGAAGCAGGCTCATAAGAGGAGCCTGATGTGGGGCTCGATCCCATAACGCCGGGATCACGCCCTGAGCCGAAGGCAGACGCTTAACCGCTGTGCCACCCAGGCGCCCCTATAATGTTTTCTTATCAGTATAATAAATTCTAAGAAACTGGCTTAAATTTTTTGCTTGACCAAATATTATTTGAAATTACTAGATCTCAGTTGGGGTCTGGGCACCAACTAATTATTTTATGGAGGGAAACTTATTTGACTTACCTTTGACTGTTTATCTATGTTTGCTAAGAATATTAATGAGTTTGGCCTCCTCAAGAAGCCAAGAAAACTTTCCACTTTAAAATCCAAGTATTGAAACAGCAGAAGAGGGTAATAAAGAGATAAGTCTTAGTCTCTTCCCAATCTCCCCTGTGTCTCATAGTTGAACCCAATGCAAGCCAGAGCCAAAGAAGCCAGTAATGGTTAATATATGTCCTACAGGTTACCCCTGTGGGGCACAGAGCAGGAAAAGAAGGCTGGAGAGTGATGACCACCCCATTCTCCCTTGCTCTTTTTTTTTTTTTTTTAAGTGTACAGCCAGAGTAGTTTTGTGAAAACAAGACAGACCTTGTCAGATGCCTGCCCCAAGCTCCCAGTGATTTTCTGTAGCACCTTAAAAGTCTGTAAGGCCCCTGTGGCCCCACATCCAAAGCTCTTCTACTTTGATGGCTTCATCTCTTATTCTTTTATGCAATTTTCTTGAGTGACACCACTCTCCTTGTGTTTTCTTGAACACTCCTGCTTTAGGGCCACTACAGTTTCCTTCTGTTGGCTTGAGCTCTCTTCCTTCAGATT
Organism: Ailuropoda melanoleuca; assembly: GCF_002007445.2. Taxonomy (NCBI): domain Eukaryota; kingdom Metazoa; phylum Chordata; class Mammalia; order Carnivora; family Ursidae; genus Ailuropoda; species Ailuropoda melanoleuca. Next base: position 69,110,142 of record NC_048230.1, on the reverse strand, counting down.
CCATGTGATTCACTTCAGGATTTTCTTGGACGTCACCCTCTCTGCAAGGTCTTTCCCGGCCATCTGTCTAATGTTTCGACAGCCCTTTCATCAAGTCCTGACTCACTTTTCTCCATAGAAAAATTCTATTTTTGGGGCGCCTGGGTGGCACAGCGGTTAAGCGTCTGCCTTCGGCTCAGGGCGTGATCCCAGCGTTATGGGATCGAGCCCCACGTCAGGCTCCTCCGCTATGAGCCTGCTTCTTCCTCTCCCACTCCCCCTGCTTGTGTTCCCTCTCTCGCTGGCTGTCTCTATCNCTGTCAAATAAATAAATAAAATCTTAAAAAAAAAAAAAAAGAAAAAGAAAAATTCTATTTTCTATCCTATTTCTGCTTTCTGTTATGTTTTGCATTATGTATAACTTTAATGTATTTAGTTTAATGTGAGCTCCATGAGGATAGGGTTTGTTTTTCTCTCTTCCCCTGATGTTTTCCCAGTGTCCAGATTAGGGCTGACACAAGTAGATGCTTAGTAAATACTTGTTTATCAAATGAATAAAACCAACTAAGTTTTTTCCTATAATAGAATATTTGAAATCCTGAAAAACAGAACAAACAAAAAAATCCAAGTTTTTTTTTTTTTTTAAGATTTTATTTATTTGACAGAGCTCAGAGAGCACAAGCAGGGGGAGCAGCAGTAGAAGGAGAGGGAGACGCAGGCTCCCCACTGAGCAGGGAGCCCTATGCGAGGCTTGATCCCAGGACCCTGGGATCATGACCTGAGCCAAAGGCAGATGCTTAACCATCTGCTCCACCCACGCGCCCCCCAAAAACCCAAGTATTAAGGCTATAATATGATCATTGTTGGTTTAGAGTAATATTTTGCTGTATCTTTCACCCATTTTTATAATTTACAAAGCACTTTGACTTATATTCTCATATATAGCATATATATAAAATATATATCTCATATATAACATATTCTTATATTTATTATTGTAATATATAAACCAGCATAATAGAATTGGCACACATGAACTACCCTACCACCCAGCTTAGAAATTAGAACATTAACAACATTGTATCCACCTGTATTTTCCTCCCTGTAGCATTCCTTACCTTTCCCCTACAGATAATCACTACTCTGAATTTTGAATTTATCACTTCCTTACTTAAAAATTTTTTAAAGATTTTTTTATTATTTTTAAGTAATCCGAGTAAGCCAGCCAGGTGTCCCTGAAAAAATTTTTTTAATACATACGCATGTCCCTAAACAGTACATTACTTGCCCATTTTCTTAAGCTCTATGAAAATACATTTTGCCTTTTAAGATTTATTACTTATTACTATTAAGATTTATTACTTACCATATTACTGTATCTGTAACTTATTTTCATTGCTGTATGATAATCTGTTAGGTGAATATACCACAATTTATCCATTTTTTTTGTCAGAAGACATTTGGTTTCTTTACAGTTTTTTATCATTATGGACAGTCATAAATTGAATGTCTGCATTTATAGATTTATGTCTCCTGGTACACAGGATGAAGAGTCTATGTAGGATATATACTTGGGAATGGAATTGTTGGTACATATTGATATGTGCATTTTCAGCTTTACAGCATTTATTTTCTCAAATATGACACTTTTTTGTTGTGATTCTTTTAATTGAGGTGAAATTTACACAACATGCAATTAACCTTATAAAGTATACAATTTAGTATATTCATAATGATAGTGTTTACCACCTCTAATTTCAAAACTTTTTCATCACCCCAGGAAAAAAAAAAAAAANAATCAATCAGTTAAGCAGAGCAAGGGCACAGTTTGATATACTTGATACTTATATACTTAAAATACTTAATATACCAGAATTCAGAAGCCAGCTCCTGGTAAACACTAGTCTGCTTTCTGTCTCTGGGTTTGCCTATCCTGGGTATATTATAAAGAAGGAACCATATAGTACGTGACCTTTTGTGCCTGGATTGTTTTCAAGGTTTATCCAAGTTGAAGCATATATCAGTACTTCCTTTTTTTGCGGCTGAATAATACTCCATTGTATGTATATGCCACAGTTTGTTTATCCTTTCTTCTACTGGTGTACACGCGACTTATTTTTCCACCTTTTGCCTATTAATGAGTCATAAATAATGATGCTGTAAACATTTGTGTGCAAGTTTCTTTGTGCACATGTTTTCATTTCTCTTGGGTATATTCCTAGGAATGGAATTGCTGGTGCTTGTCTTGTTTTTTGCTTGTTAATTTTCTTTTGATACAGGTTTTTTTTGGGTTTTTTTTTTATATTCTCCATTTGAAACTTCCAGTATATATATAAAAAAAGAAAATTCCAATATCAGAAGTCTTTGGGGATATGTTTTTATGTCTCTCCTTCATTGATCCTTGTTTTCTTACGTGTTTGCTACTCTTTGATTGCCAGTTTGTTTTTTTTTATTGTAGTCTTTGGGAATCTTAGGGACCTAAATTGGGGATTAATTACCCCAGAGAAAGTTTCTTTTGCTTCTGCTAGTGACGGTGTGCTGTGTACCTGGGTACACCTCAGCTCCTTTACAGTATCCCAAGCCTTTGTTTCTGATCTGTCTCAGAGCTGGTGATAGCCATCAGGATGACCCTTTAAAAAAATTTTTTTTTCATATCTGCTTACTGAATCCTGTTCCTGCTCTGGTATCAGTTCACCTGTTTATTTTGCTTTAAAGATTGCTAGGCACCCAGGAAATGGAACAGTGTGTTAAATTGCTTCATCTACCAGCTAGTTATTTTGTGGCATGAAAGCCCTTTAGAGTAGCTCACTGAATAGAAGAGATCTTTGTAGATCTTCTTCCAAAGTGTCCTGGGGGTAAAATGTGTGCATTTAGAAATATCATTTTTGAGGAAATTTGAAGTAGGAGTACTTTAAAAGAACAATACATTTGTAAAATGCAAACTTTAAGTATGGTCATTGTTTCCTTCTTGGACATTCATTGTATAAGTGTCAGATATTTTGTGTCTTTTAAAAAAAACTATTCTCTGGAAATACAGGATTAGGTCTATTTAATTTATACCATACATTTTCATAGTTACGGCTTCACTTCTGTATTGAGGTGAAATAAAAGCTTGAACAAAAATGGCCCTTGTCTGTACTTACTGATGAAATGTAAATTTTGAGAAATAGTAATAGCTGATATTTATGGAGTGCTTATTGCTGGGCACTGTTCTAAATATTTATGCTTAATCCTTAAAACTGTTCTATGAAGTAGATGTCCTTATTGTCCCCATTTTATATGTGAGGTAAAAGGCACAGGAAAATCAAGTGTACTTTTCGAAGGTCATGAAGTCAGTACATGATGAAGCTATGATACACACCAGGCAGTCTGGCCTCAGAGTCCATGTGATTAAATACTATGCTTCTGTATAATAAATGAAGAAGTTTAGAAGTGGCACTTATTGGTAGATTCGAATATTCCAAATGATTTTCTTAATTTTTGAGACAAGTGCGATACTAATTGACTGATTTTAGTAACTAATGCTGTATATTTTTATTTCCTTTTCTGATTTCATTTGTCTCATCAGCTGTTTTAGGTGGATAATATTCCGTATAAAAATAATTCTTGTGAAACTTGTAAAATTCTTATTTAAAAAAAAAAAGTGCCCTTTTCAGCCTGAAGTGCATTTCATTGTACCATGTTTTCAAAACCATTTTTAATAGCTTTATTGAGGAGTATTTTATATTTCATAAGATGCACTCATTGCAAGTCTACAATTTAATGATTTTTAGTAATTTGAGTGATCCAGCCGTTACTGTAAATCAGGATTAGAACATTTTCATTCCCCTAGTAAGATCCCTCTTAACTTATTTACACAAAATTCTGTTCTCAACTCTAACGCCAGGCAACCACTTATCTATTTTGTTTCCAAAAATTGGTCTTTTCTGGATATTTCATTACCATACAACACTAATAAAGTACTGTTAACTGTATTTCCTTATGCTGTACCTTTTATGCCCCCGCTTTTTTAAATGTAATATTTCTAGGCAAGCTGATATACCTGCCAGCCTTGCTGAGGTGATATAGTATAGTAGTGATTCAGCATTTCTTAAATGAATTAATCCATTAATTATGCTTTGGAGCAATAATAGTGATGATTTTACTGTTTAAAACTATGACTGTATTTAGGGACTATTGTTCTTTAACTACATTGATTGATGTAGACTGTTAAACTTGAATTCTTGTTTCTGCATTTTATAGTTTTTCCTTCTCTGCCTACTATTTTTGCTGCAATCACTGTGCCTAGTCTTTAATACTTTCATAGTGCACAGGCCCTTACCAAATCCTCAGAATATTTCCCATGAATAAAATTTGAAGAAAGTGTGAAAGTTGTGGCATTAATTGGCCACTGAGATTATTTGGTGCCTTTCCTATTCTTTTTTTTTTTTTTTAAGATTTTATTTATTTGACAGAGATAGACAGCAAGAGAGGGAACACAAGCAAGGGGAATGTGAGAGGGAGAAGCAGGCTTCCTGCTGAGCAGGGAGCCGATGCCAGGCTGGATCCCAGAACCCTGGGATCATGACCTGAGCCGAAGGCAGACGCTTAACAGCTGAGCCACCCAGGCGCCCCTCCCTTTCCTATTCTTGAAGTTGTTTGCCAGGCCCTTGCATAAGAGAGATGTTACTAGTTTTTTTATTTTTAGAATCTGTTTTATCCATCATCCTGATGGTGATCAGAATTTTTTGTGAGGTATTTTTAGTATAAAAGATGTCTGAAGTATTAGATTTGAATTAGAATCAAGCAAACATATATTTCAAAAGGCAGAAGTAGGACATGAGTAATAATACCTTGACTAATATCTCTTACACATAATAAGCATTGGCACAGCATTTTGGTAAAGCTTTTCTAATTTCAATAATGTGAACATTTATCACATTTTCCTTCTAAATATGTTGACATAAGTTATAGTATGTTCTACAAGATTTAATAAAAGGCTTTGCATGTTTAGGAAGAAGGTGAAAATCACTTTTTGAATCTCATTTTCTGTGTAAATTTTATTGATGTTAAAGGTGCTTCACAGAATGACGATGACTCCAGACCCAAGGATGAAACAAGGTAAGAGTTCACTTGTTGCTTTACCACAGAATATAAGAAGAGACAAGGAAGAATGAATATTAATTGTAGTCAAAATTTTAGTTTGACTAAAACAAAAGTTCAGACTGCTGTAAGAATAAATGAGGATCAGAAAACTCAGGGCTCAGGGGCGCCTGGCTGGCTCAGTGGCTGGAGCATGCAGCTCTTGATCTCAGGGTTGTGAGTTTGAGCCCCATGCTGGGTGTAGAGGTTAGTTTAAAAAATAATAATAATAATAAAATCTTTTTTAAAAAATTCAGTACTCAGGGTAAGAAAGGAAATACTTATGAATGTTTCAGGATTCTTCGCTCATCCGACTGCAGTTTTCCAGAGTAGGCCAAGGATACCTGAATTGCTAGTTACTTCCTTCAGCTTGTAGAAAGTGAATATATTGGTACTTTTAACAATAGCAGGGAGTTCAGAATCCTAGGGCCATCACTGGACTGTTACTTTTTTTTTCTAGGAAAGCTGGGATATAAGCTTCGAGTATATGAGAAGGTCATCATGATCTATGATATCTTTTGGGCCTTTGATAGAGGGAGCAGAGATTTGTACCAGCTGTTCACTATTACCCTAGATTCAGGATTTTTTTTTTTTTAATGATTTTATTTATTTGAGAGAGAGGGCTAGCATGAGCCAACGGGGGGGGGGCAGTCAGGACGAGGGGCACAGGAATAGGGACAAGCAGATGCCCTGCTGAGTATGGAGCCTGATGATATGGGGCTTGATCCCAGAACCACAAGATCATGACGTGAGCCCAGGGCAGACACTTAACCGACTGAGCCACCCAGGTGCCCCAGCCCTTTTTTTTTTTTTAAGTTTATTATTTATTTTTTTAGTAATCTTATACCCAACATGGGGCTCAAACTCATGATCAAGAGTCAAATGCTTTTCTGACTGAGCCAGCTAGGTGCCAATAGATTCAGCACTTTCATGTGCCTTTCTGCCTTGAGGTCTACGGTCTGAAAAATGTTGAATGTCTTGGGTTGTGTTAACTGATTTAAACTTTCATTTTAAAATATTTTTCAAAGACTTTTTTTATTTGAGAGAGAGAGAAAATCTTAAGCAGACTCCTCGCTGAGCACAGAGCCTGATGGAGGGCTCCATCCTAGGACCCTGAGATTATGACTGAGCCAAAATTGAGTTGGCCTGGCCACTTAACAGACTGAGCCACCCAGGCGCCCCCTGACTTAAACTTTTAAGTGTTTGGTGATTATCCTAGAAGCTGATAATGGGAGATAGACTTAGAAAAGGAAATGCTCCTAGTCTTAAAGCAGTAAGTAATGTATCTTAAAGAGTTACAAAATCTCATTGGATTCTTTGTTTTTCCTGAACTGAGTAAGCAGTGGGTAGGAAGATGATGAACCACAGAAGTTGTGGTCAGAGGAGAATAGAAAAGCAGTATCACAGAACATAAGGGAAAATATCCTGAGAGATAGGGTATTACAGTACCAAGTGCTGCAGGAGAGGAGAGGTGGAGCAAGTAGAACAAAAATGTTGATGGTTGTTGAAGCTGAGTTGATAGGGAGTTTGCTATACTAGTCTGTCTACTTTTGTGATGTATGGAAAATTTCAAAACAAAAGTTAAAAAAGACAACTCAGTAAGATCTTTGGGGAAATTAAAGTATATGAAACTATTGTCTTTTATCTAATAGAGATCTATCTTCAGAGTCACTCCTGTGACAAAGACTCATCTCTTATACTAATCTCAAAAGAGGTGAAATATTAAGGACTAGTAACATCTAGTTCAGGGATTAATAACTGCTTTTTTTTTTTTTTTTAAGAGAAAAAGGGGGGAGGAGCTGAGGGAGAGAAAAAATTTTAAACAGGCACCATGCGTAGTGTGGAGCCCAACTATGCAGGGCTCGATCTCATAACCCTGAGATCATGACCTGAGCTGAAATCAAGAGTTGGACACTTAACCAACTCAGCCACCCAGGCACCCTGAATAATAACTACTTTTATTGCTCAGTGTGATTAAAAAGCAATAGAAAAGGTTTTAAAATTATGTGGAAAAATTATATGGAAGACAACGTAAGCCTTTTGTGTCCTTTTAGTTATATGTTTAATAGAAATGCGTTGAATTCCTGAAAATTTCTGCATAATAAATAATGTGTTAATATTTCAGTTTGCATTCATGAGTTGAGAACTCTCTTGCATAATAAATCCATATTTTTCCATTAGTGAGAATGTGATAGAATTTTGTATGCTCCTTGAAAGATTAAGTCATTTTGTTTATATTTTTGCAAATGTCATTTTTTTTCTTTAAATTTTTAAGTAATCTCTGCACCCGGTTTGGGGCTCAAATTTACAACCCTGAGGTCAAGTCGCGTGCTCTATTAACTGAGCCAGCCAGGCGCCCCTGCAAATCTCATTCTTAACATACTTTATGAAACTACTCTAGGCAACTATAAATTTCTTGCAAAGGCATTCCTAGAGTCCTAGCTTCATGCCATTTATTTAATCAACACTTTACATCTTCCCAAGTGAATCATTGTCATGAATAATCTGAGGAATAGTGTCTTCTAGGTTTCGGAGATTGCCAGACTAATCTTTGAGCCTATCATTTGTGTTAAGCATGAATTCTTTTGCATTAGCTTTTATTCCAGAGAGCATACTTCTGAGATCATGGGTTCGAAAAGCATTTTTTAAACTGTCAAATGTTTTTAAATGCTACTCCACAATAATGTCCATGACTCACTTTTCCCCTTTGCTTTTATTTAGGGACTTCCTAACTGTAAGACTAAAAAGCAGGGCAATATATATATCTAGTGGACAAGGGCTTTGTGCCCCTCCCCTCCAATCTGTTGCCTCAGTTATCATTTAGGAAAATGACTAAACAACTTGAGGTTATTTTACTTTTTTGTCCTAATTCAGGCACTGTGTATACTGTGAATATAGTCTTGTTAGTCTGCTTTTCTCTGTAACATGTCTGGATGTTTTATGTTTCTTACTGTTGTCTTCTGTCATTTTTATGAAGTTCAAGATGATTGGTGCCTAGTATTCAAGGTTTTGTTATTAGAAGTACCTTCCTGACTGTTACGACCTTATTGTATTAGCATCTTCTTTCTCCAGGGTTCTTTATCCTGTCCATAAACATCCCAGCTTATGTGTAAGTTAGATATATATGTATGATGAGATAAGGAGAGGTTTGTAAAATTGTGGAGCAGAGGAACAAAGGCATAGTAAAGCACATACTTTGTAGCTAATTCCTTTTAAAGGATAGGTGGTGACTGTAAGTTCACACTGACAATTCTGTATAGCGTATAGGTTTCCTTGTTGGTTTTCAAAATCCATTCCAGGTTTTAGTTCATATCCACTTATTAAACGAACTGAAATAAACCACCAGTGCTATTTTAGTGTGACCGTGTTTCTCAAACTTTAGAGTGCATCAGAATCACTTGGGAGACTTGTTCAACCAGATTGTGTCTTATCTCCAGTACCCAATTTGCTGTATCTAGGTTTGGGCTCAAGATTTATGCTTCTCACATTTCCAGGTGATGCTGATGTCAGACCAGGTCATATACTTTGAGAACTATTGTGGTTAGACATATAGCTATTTCTTAGATTACAACAAACTATTATGGGAAATTTTTTCAGTTATGTAATGAAGTCTATTTCTTAAAAATCCTGCCTTGTAGAACTGTCTCTCTACCTTAATCTCATACTCTTTTACTTCAGAACTAGTTTGAATCTTATTTCTTTTGTTGAACTTTAAAAATTTTTGTTTGAAAATAATGCATGATGGTCTAAAAAATGTTTATCAGTATATAAAATGTTTAAAACTTAATGGAAGAAATGGCATTTGGCCTAAGACAAAGCATAATTATAATTTGGCTTTGCATGCTTTGGGGAATTGGAGAGGGGAAGGAGTTCTAGGTGAAAGGAAGAAAAACAGTTATGGAGATGGGGAACAACACAGGGTGTTTTGTTGGAAATCTTCAGTCACAGCATAAATAGCTAAAAATAGAGTAATTGAAAGGGGAAAATGGCAGGTGGTGAATTTGAGGGTAGAATCAACCAGTTAATATTTATTGCCTCTTATATATCAGGCACTATGTTGAGCATGTTTCCTGTCATTTCAGTGAATCTTGAACATTTTTATGAAGTAGGTAGGTATGTATCATTTTTATGCGTGATGAGAAAACTGAGGCTCAGAAAGGGAAAGGAACTTGCCTGAGTTAATGTTGTGGTAGCACAGTTGAACCTGGGATTGCCTGACCTGCAGAGCCTGACTCATGATTGTCATGCTTTACTGCGACCACTTAGAGTGGGACTTTTTCTTTTTTTTAAATCACGTAAGTACTTAGCCATCAATAAATGTTAGTTATTTTTAATGTTACATAGGTTGGGGCCAGATGGAGATTTTGGTTTGTAAATACAGACATACTTCGTTTTATTGTGCTTTCCAAATATTTTGTTTTTCACAAATTGAAGGTTTGTGGCAACCCTGCATCAAGCAAATCTGTCAGCACCATTATTTTTAACAGCATTCACTCACTTGTGTCTGTGTCACATTTTGGTAATTCTTGCATTATTTCATACTTTTTCATTATTTGTAGTGGTGATATGTGATCAGTGATTTTTGATCTTACTATTGTAATTGTTTTGGGGTACGACAAACTGTGCCCATATAAGATGGTGAACTTAACTGAAAAATGTTGTGTGTGTTTTGACTGCTCAACCGATAGGCTCTTCCCTGTCTCTCTCCCTCTCCTTGGGCCTCCTTATTCCCTGAGTTATGACAATTAGGCCAATTAATAACCCTACAGTGGCTTCTAAGTACTCAGGTGAAAGGAAGAATTGCATGTCTCTCACTTTAAATCAAAAACTAGAAATGATTAAGCTTAGTGAGGAAGGCATTTTGAAAGCCAAGATAGGCCAAAAGCTAGGCCTCTTGTGCCAGATAGTTAGCCAAGTTGTGAGTGCAAAGGAAAAGTTCTTGAAGGAAATTAAAAGTGCTATTTCAGTGAACACACAAATGATAAGAAAGCAAAACGGGGGGCGCCTGGGTGGCACAGCGGTTAAGCGTCTGCCTTCGGCTCAGGGCGTGATCCCGGCGTTATGGGATCGAGCCCCACATCAGGCTCCTCTGCTATGAGCCTGCTTCTTCCTCTCCCACTCCCCCTGCTTGTGTTCCCTCTCTTGCTAGACTGTCTCTATCTCTGTCAAATAAATAAATAAAATCTTTAAAGAAAGAAAGAAAGAGAGAGAGGAAGGAAGGAAGGAAGGAAGGAAGGAAGAAAGACAGACGGCCTTTTTGTTGATATGCAGACCGTTTTAGTAGTCTGGATAGCAGATCACACCAGCTGTAACATTCCCTTAAGCCAAAGCTTAGTCCAGGTCAAGGCCCTAATTCTCTTCAATTTCTATGAAGGCTGAGAGAGTTGAGGAAGCTGCAGAAGAAAAGTTGGAAGTGAGTGGTGGTTGGTTCATGAGGTTTAAGGAAAGGAGCCATATCCATTATCATAAAAGTACAAGGTGAAACAGGAAGTTATCCAGAAAATCTGGCTAATTCATGAAGGTGGCTACACTAAACAACAGATTTTCAACATAGATGAAACAGCCTTGTATTGGAAGAAGATGCCATCTAAGGCTTTCATAGCTGGAGAGAAGTTAGGGCCTGGCTTCAGAGCTTCAAAGGGCAGGCTGACTCTCTTGCTAGGGGTTAATGTAGCTGGTGACTTTAAGTTGAAGCCAGTGCCCATTGGCCATTCCAAAAATCCTAGGGCCCTTAAGAATTATGCTCAATTTACTTTGCCTGTGCTCTATAAACAGAACAACAGAACCTGGATGATAGCACATCTGTTTACAAGGTTTATTGACTATTTAAAGCCCACTGTTGAGATCTGCTCAGAAAAAAGATTCCTTGCAAATGTTATTGCTCATTGGCAATGCACCTGGTCACCCAAGAGCTCTAATGGAGATATACAACAAGAGTAATGTTTTCATGCCTGTTAACACAGCATCCATTCTGCAGCCCATGGATCTAGGAGTAATTTTGACTTCTTAGGTTTTATTGTTTAGGAAATACCTTTCTTTCTTTCTTCTTTCTTTCTTTCTTTCTTTCTTTCTTTCTTTCTTTCTTTCTTTTTCTTTCATTCTTTCTCTCTTTCTTTTTTAAAGATTGGTTTATTTCAGAGGGAGAGAGAGTTGCATGCGCGCGAGCGGGAGGGGCAAAGAGAGGGGGAGAGAATTTCTAGCATGGAGCCCAGTGGGGGCACTATCCCATAAACATGAGATCACAACCTGAGCCAAAACCAGGAGTCAGGTGCTTAACCTACTGTGCAACCCAGGCACCCCAAGAAATATATTTCTTCATATATTTCTTAATGACTGCTATAGATAGTGATTTCTCTGATGGATCTAGGCAACATAAATTGATAATCTTCTGGAAAGGATTAAACATGCAAATGCCATTAAGAACATCTGACAAGATTAATGGGAGGTCACAATATCAACATTAACAGGAGTTTGAAAAAAAATTGATTCCAGTCTTCATGGATGCTTTGAGGGGTTTGAGACTTCAGTGGAGGAAGTAATTGCAAATGTGGTACAAATAGCAAGAGAGCTAGAATTAGAATGGGAGCCTGAAGATGTGACTGAATTGCTGCAATCTCATGATGAAACTTAAATGGACAAGGAGTTTTTCGTATGGATGAGTAAAGAAAGGGGGTTTTTTGAGATCAAATCTACTCCTGGTAAAGATTTACTCCTGCACTCCTGTGCAGGTTGTTGAAATGACAACAAAGGATGTAGAGTATTACACAAATTTAGTTGATAAAACAGCGGCATAGTTTTAGAGGACTGATTCCAATTTTGAAAGAAGTTCTACTTTGGTAAAATGGTATCAAACAGCCTTGGTCCAGAGAAATCTTTTGTGAAAGGAAGAATCAGTTGTTTTAGCAAACTTAATTGTTGTCTTAAGAAATTGCCACAGCCACCCCAACCTTCAGCAACCACTACCCTGTTCTGTAAGCAGCTATCAGCATCAAGTCAAGACCCTCCCCCGGCAAAAAGATTAAGACTTGAATCATTTTCAGGGTGGATGATGGTTAGCATTTTTTAGCAACAAAGTATTTTTATATTTAAGGTAAGTACATTGTTTTTTTGGATAGAATACTATTGCGCACCTAATAGACTGTAGCATAGTGTAAGTATATATGCACTGAGAAACAAAAAAATTTGACTTTAATGCTTGCTTTATTGTAGTGGTCTGGAACCAGTATGTTGAGGTATGCCTGTATAGGCTCATGGAATCTTTCTGTGGAGAGGAAAGTCTCTAAAAATCTTTAAATGGGGCATTGGTGTGATCAGAACTCCATTGGAAAAATTATTTTATTTGGTAATCATATATAGTTTGGATTACATGGTGGTGAGTGAGGGTGGGAAGACCTAAACAGGAAGTTGTTATAGTAATCCAGTAAGAGAAAAGGAGGGTTAGAACTGGGAGCACTGGTGGTGGAAGAGTAGAGAGAGAATGTGGAAGTGAGACTTTACTGAGTGTCAAGAGGCACAGGAGAGAGGAAAAGTTGTTTCCCAGGAAGATAGCAGTACCCCCTCGTAGAACCAGAACATGGGAGGAATAGTAGCCTTAGAATTGGAGAGTTATTCTGGATCTCCTGCATTCAGTTGATAATTTGGTACAAGAGGATGAGAATGAGACAAAGATGAGCGATTCTGATTTGGGAATCATTTCAGAGATGATCTTTGAAATCATGGAATTTGAGACTTTAGGGGAAAATTAATGGAAAAGGAAAGGAAGACAAGAACAGAACCGTAGGAACTTATATTTAGTGAATGGGAGGAAGAAGACAAACTGAAGAAGAGATGGTTAGAAGTGAGAGTAAAAGATTAGAAAAGCACTGTCACAGAAGTTAAGAGAAATGTTCTTATTTTTATTTTCTTTTAAAAATTTTATTTGAGAAACAGAACACAAGAGAGCATAAGCAGGGGAAGTGGCAGGCAGAGGGAGAAGCAGACTCCTCACTGAGGCCTGACCCGGGGCTCAATCCCAGGATTATGACCCGAGCTGAAGGCAGACACTTAACTGAGTGAGCCACCCAGGCACCCCAAGAGAAACGTTTTTAAAAGATGGGGTATTTAATGCTGTCAGATACTGTAGAAGAGAATGAGGTTCTAGACTAATTAAGCCAAGGAAGACTGGCTGTGTGGAAAAAGAAAAGTCAGGTTAGAGCTTCAGCTTGTTCCAAAAGCAGAGTAGATTCCAGGTTGACTTATTTAAAATTGATTTCAAAAAAAGGAATCTATGAAACCTTTAGAAGAAAATGTGAATAGTGAACTTATTTCTGAATAAATTTAATTATATAGAAATCTAAAACTTTTCTGTATATTTTGAAATACAGAATTAAAGGCAAATGACAGATATTTAACAGTATGAAAAGTGATAAATTAGGGGTGCCTGAGTGGCTCAGTTGGTTAAGTGTCTGCCTTTGGCTCAGGTCATGATCTCAGGGTCCTGGGGTCGAGCCCCGCATCAGGCTTCCTGCTCAGTGGAGAGTCTGCTTCTCCCTCTCCCTCTGTCCCTCACCCCTGCTTGTGCTCTCTCCCTCGCTCTTCTCTCTCAAATAAATAAATAAAATCTTAAAAAAAAAAAAAGATAAATTGGTATCCTCAGATTGTAAAAAGATCTTACAAATAATAAGGAAAGTTATTCTCTTATAACAGAAAAATTTACAGAAGATGTATACAGTTCATGGAAGAAGAAACTCAAATGGCTTATTAATGAAATATTGCTGAACATTAACATTTTTATTTACCAATTAGCAAAGACTTAAAAATATTTATATACTTGATGGTGAAATGGGCATTTTTATAACTGACTGATAGGAAAATTACCTTTGAAAATATTTTTAAAAAAATTTAGCAGTCAGTATTTCAGTCTTCAAAATACTTGAATACGTTAACCCAGGTATTCTATTCTGGCAGTCTATCTGTAGGAAATAGAACCCGCTCCCTCCACTGCCACCACTAAAAGAAAAGAAAAAATGTTTAAATGATGACATGTCTATACATTAGAGCATTCTGTTGTCATTAGATACTATAAATGTTTCTGAATAATTTGGGGGAAGTGCTCAGTATATAATGAATAACAAAACAAAAGTTTGCTCAAGATATGAAACATTTAATGATCACATACACAGCCAATGAAATAGGACTGGCAAGAAATGGGAGTCCATGTCTTAGTGGTAGT
>NC_048230.1:68652708-68795730 GCF_002007445.2 Ailuropoda melanoleuca | reverse complement strand
GGGGGCGGGGCGGGAGGGGGCGGGCCCTGATCACGTGGCCAAACGTCTCAGAGAGCGCGAGGCGGAGCGCGCGCCCGCTCATTTGGGTGCAGAGCTTAGTGTCGGGTTGGGGAGAGTCTCTTGTCTCCTGGAGCTGTGATATCATTAGTGGCTCTTGGCTCCCCTTCGGAGTCAGTGCACAGCCCTATATAGGGCTCTGACCGAGTGTCCTTGAGCAAGTCAGCTCTCCAAGACTCTGTTAACAATCTGAAATATGGGAATAACAATAGTGCTTGCAAAGGGGAAATGAGGGAAGACGTGGAAAGCACTGGGCACAGTGCCTGACACATAGTGTCTAATAACATTAATGGTGATAAAGATAACCTGTAGCCTGTAAGTCCCTCTCTACTTTTTCCTATCACCATCCTAGCAAGCTCCGTAGGTGCAAGGGAATGTGGCGCCTCCCCTCTCCCCAAATGTAGGGAGGCCTCCCCAACGCTGGAATTGATGTCTGTTACACAGGCCTGGATTCAGAACTGGCTTTCACTCTTGATAGCTATGTGACTTTCTTTGCCTCTGAACCTCAGCTTCCTCATCTGTAAAATGGGAGTTGAGTCTGTCGTGAGCATCACAGAAGATAGAAGATGAGCCCGTGTATTGTAAACGGATTGCATGTTGGTCAGGCATACTAGTCTCGTCTAAGGAAAGGAGTCTGGAGTCCTTTCATTCCATTGAGCACACATGGTGTGTTTGGACTGGTGCAGTAGTGATCCAAGGCTTTTCACATCCTCCCTGGCTCCCCTTCAATCTTTTCTCCACCCTGCTGTCAGAGTAATGTTTCTAAGTCAGAAATTTTATCATGTCTCCCCCCTATTTATAAATGTTTAATGGTCCATATTGCTCTTAAGATACAGGTCAAATAGATGTCTTACTGTTGCCCTTGCCACATCTCCAGACTTATCTTAGGGCCCTCTACTTCTCTTTCTGTGCTGTAATTACAGTGATCTTCTTCACACATTGTACTTCCTTCCTTCTCAGGACCCTTGAACATGCTGATGCTGCTGCCTGAAATGCTCTCCCTACTTAGATAACTCATCAGCTTTCAGATCTCAGCTCAGACATCACTACCTCAAGGACTTGGTTCCTGACCATTCCCCAGAGAGTTCTCTTACTTGTCCTCAATAGGACATACTAGGTTGTTTATTCCTTTTCTTCACAACTAGATTGTGGACTCCAAAAGGAGGGAGACATTACCCATCTTGCTTACCATCGTTTCCTCAGCATATAGCACAGTGTCTGGCACAGAGGAGTGCTCAATAAATATTTGTTGTGTTTGTGAATCCTGGACACTGTACTAGGTGATGGGCTCCAGAGGGCAAAGAAAAATAAAGAGGGCCACAAGGAGGCATCTCAGGTTCTTGAGCCTATGAAATTAACACCAAGAGGTCTTATAAGATCCTGGGGGAAATTTTTTTAAAGCTTTTTCTTTTAACTTTTAAAGAGTGGGTATAATTTACATACAGCAAAATGCAAACATCTGAAGTATATGCATAATAAATTTTTACCTGTGTTCTTGTGTTGCCACCACCCTGATCAGGTTATAGAACTATTAATCCAGAAAGTTCCCTTTTATCTCCTCCTATATGTCTGCTCCCCATTAATAGTTGCTCTCCCAGAGGCACCACTATTTTGACTTCTAGCACCTTAGATCAAGTTTGACAATTCTTTTTTTTTTTTTAAGATTTTATTTATTTATTTGACAGAGATAGACAGCCAGTGAGAGAGGGAACACAAGCAGGGGGAGTGGGAGAGGAAGAAGCAGGCTCACAGCGGAGGAGCCTGATGTGGGGCTCGATCCCATAACGCCAGGATCACGCCCTGAGCCGAAGGCAGACGCTTAACCGCTGTGCCACCCAGGTGCCCCCAAGTTTGACAATTCTTGAACTTCATACAAACATATACACATATCTTCTTTTATGGTAGCCTAGAAATCTGACATAGCCAAAGAGTGACTCTTTGGATAATGATAAAATTAGTTACTTGATTAATGAATTAATCTGAAAGACTGAATGAGAAACTAGTTAAACAAAGTTCCTGCCAGAAGCCAGCCCAGAGACTGAGATGGCATCATCCACAAGCCTCCAAGTCTCACAAAAATTTCTAGGTGTAAGAAAGCTCTGAAAGATTCTAGAAACTCAACATCAACAAAAATCCTATTTAATAATGGGCCAAGGACTTGAACAGACATTTCTCCAAAGAAGACATACAAATGGCCTGTAAGCACATGAAAAGACATTCCATATCTCTAGTCATTAGGGCAAAGCAAATCAAAACCACATGAGACCATTTTACACCCATTAGGATGGACATTATAAAAGAAAACACATACACACACACACACACAAACTAGAAAATTTCAAGTGTTGGTGAGGATATGGAGAAATTGGAACACTTATGCTTTGCTGGTATGAATGTAAATGATGCAGCAGCTGTGGAAAACAATTTGGAGGTTCCTCAAAAGTTAAACATAGAATTACCATTGATTCAGCAATTCCACTTCTGAATATTCCCTCCCAAAAAAGTAGAAGCAGGGACCTGAGCAGATGTCATACACTCATGTTCATAGCAGCATTATTCACCAGATCCAAAATGTAGAAGCAACCCAAATGTCTATCAGATGAACGATAAACAAAATGTGGTTTATGGGGCGCCTGGGTGACTCAGTCCTTAAGCATCTGCCTTCGGCTCAGGTCATGATCCCAGAGTCCTGGGGTCAAGCCCCGCATTGGGCTCCCCGCTCAGCGGGAAGCCTGCTTCTCCCTCTCGCACCCACCCTGCTTGCCTTCCCTCTCTCTCTCTCTCTCTCTGTCAAATAAATAAATAAAATCTTTTAAAAAAATATGGTCTACACAACATACAGTGGAATATCATTCAGCCTTAAAAAGGAAGGAAATTTTGACACATGCTACAACAAAGATGAACCTTGAAGACTTTTGCTAGGTGAAATAAACCAGTCACAAAAGGAAAAATATTATATGATTCCTCTTATAGGAGGTTTCTAGATAGTCAAATTCATAGAGTCAGAAAGTAGAATACTGTAGAACTGAAAGAATAGAATAGAAAGTAGAAATGCCATGGGCTAGCAGGAAGGGGAAATGGAGAGTTACTGTTTAATGGGTATAGAGTTTCAGTTGGGGAAGATGAAAGAGTTCTGGAGATGGGTGTTAGTGATGGTTGCACAGAAATGAACATACCTAATGCCACAGGGCTGTACACTTAAAAGTAGTTAAAATGGCAAAATTAATTCTATATTTTACCACAATTTTAAAAAAAACATGCCAGAATGTGAACCACTAACTTCATTTTTACCTTTTATCCATGTCCTTAAACTGAGGGTCATAAGTTTTCCTGGGATTAGCGAGGATGCTGGGAGGTAGGATCTAGGGACCCACTTGGGCACCTACACTTTCTGTAGGTGAAATAGCAGAAGCATAAACAACATAAATATTTATTGTCTACAGGAAGTCAGCAAAGGGACAGAAACAGGCCATGAACTGGCACTAAATATAGCCTAGTGATCACAAGTTTGGGCTCTGAAACCAAAATACCCAAATTCGGATTCTAGCTCTGCCATTTATTAGTTATGTGACCTTGGGAAAATTCAACCCTCTTGCTATACAGATGAGAAAACTGGAACCAAAAGGAGAAAAATGACTTTTCCAACAGGGTCCAAAGTATTTCCCCCTTTGTTTGTTTGTTTTAAGATTTTATTTATTTATTTGTCAGAGTGAGAGAGCAAGCACGAGGAAAGACAGCAGCAGAGGCAGAAGGAGAAGCAGGCTCCTTGCTGAGCAAGAAGCCCAATGAGGGACTCAATCCCAGGACTCTAGGGATCATGACCTGAGCCAAAGGCAGACTCAACCAACTGAGCCACCCAGGCATCCCCTTTTGTTTGTTCCTTAAAGCTTACATGGTTTTTATTTTGTTTTGTGTCCCTAATAGACTGTAAGCTCCCCCAAAGAAGGTTTTTTGGTAATATCATCACTGGTAATAGAAATGAACTTTTTTGTGCTTCAGTGGACTCATCTGTAAGATGCAGATAATAAGGGCACCTTATATAATAAGGGTAGAGGATTAAATGAATTAGTGATATAAAACGTTATAGAAGAGTACCTAGCACTTATGATGGCTTCAGCAATGCCAGATTCACAGAGGCCTCCTAACAGAGTATAAAACTATTTCACAGAATGTTTTGAGCAAAAAAAGCAGCCCTAAGACATCAAGAATTGTTCTGGATTCAGACTTGGGTAAAGAAAAAGCAAATCATTTGTTCTTTGACATAAACAAATTGATTAGCATTTATTGAACTTTTGCTTTCACATGTTAGTCCAAATGAGTTCAAGCTTTTGCATACTTTTTTTGAATACTTTTTTTTGAATACTTTGACCATGTCTTTAAGAACAACATCAAACAGGAATAAAAAGAGAGAACAAAACCATCTAGAGAGTGTCAAGTGTCAATGTTCTACTGTCTATGGGGTTCGTCACAAACGTGCCAAACAAGTTTACCACATTTAGTTGGACAAGTTGTGTCTTGCAAGTGGACATCACCTCTAAGTGGGTACTATTCATTGTAATTTATAACTTTATTGTGATTATTTCCCAGTAGATGGCAGCAAAGTGCCTTGTTATAAAATCAGCTCAAGGGCGCCTGGGTGGCGCAGTCGTAGGGCATCTGCCTTTGGCTCAGGGCGTGATCCCGGCGTTCCAGTATCGAGTCCCACATTGGGCTCCTCCACTGGGAGCCTGCTTCTTCCTCTCCCACTCCCCTGCTGTGTTCCCTCTCTCGCTGGCTGTCTCTCTGTCACATAAATAAATAAAATCTTTAAAATAAATAAGTAAATAAATAAATAAAATCAGCTCAACAATTTCAGACAACAGGAAATACAGGTGCCTTGAAGAGGAGTCACTTCTACTTTGCATAAAGGCTTGATATGGGCAAGCAATAGCTCTTAGGAAATAAAGATTGAAAAATAGAAATAGAGTGATAACTATAGAATTGAAAAGAAGTGACCAAAAAAAAAAAAGAAGAAGAAGAAGAAGAACTATTCTTAGGACTTAACTTGTTTTCGGGCACCTGGGTGGCTCAGTTGGTTAAGCAGCTGCCTTCGGCTCAGGTCATGATCCCAGGATCCTGGAATCGAGCCCCACATTGGGCTCCCTGCTCAGCGGGGAGCCTGCTTCTCCCTCTCCCTCTACCCCTCCTCCCTGTGCTCTCTCTCTCAAATAAATAAAATCTTTAAAAAAAAAAACCTGTTTTCAAAAATATTCTGAAATTTTAAAACTTATTAAAGTATAACACAAAGACATAAAGATACACAAGTCCTAAGTGTTAATTCCTGATGAATTTTCAGAAAGTATACACTTATCTATGCAACACCTAAATTGAGAAATAGAACGTTGCCAGCTTCACAAATGCCCCTTAGTGCTCTCTTTCCAGTCGTTACTCATACCCCTGAACGTAAACAGTATCCTGACTTCTAACTCCATTGATTAGGCATGTCAGATGTTAAACTTTATATAAATGGAACCATAGAGAGTGTACTCTTTTGAGTCTGGCTTCTTTCGCTTAATTTTATGTTTTTGGGATTCATCTATATTGTTAACATATAGTTGTAGTTTGTCCTTTTCATTGCTGCATAACATTCTCTTAATTGAATATATCACAATTTATCCATTCTCTTGTTGGTGAATTTCCACTTTGGGTCAATTTTTTAAAGTGCTACCATGAATATTCCTGTACATCTTTGGATGAACATCTGTACAATTTTCTGCTGGATACGTATATACCTAGGACCAGGATTGCTGGGTCATAGAATTTGCATGTGTTCAGCTCCAGTGGATATTGCCAAATCCTGTCTTTTAAAAACTGCTTTATTGAGGTAGAATTCACATACCATACAATCCACTCATTTAAAGCACACAATTCAATGCTTTCTAGTACAATCACAGGTGCAACCATCATCACAGTTAATTTTTATCAACCTCAAAAAGAAAATCTGTACCCTTTAGATTGCCTTCTTCTCAATGCCCCATTCCCCTATCCCTAAACAACCACTAATTTGCCTTCTGTCTCTACAAATTCATGTGTTCTGGATATTTCATATAAATGGAATCATATAATATGTGACGTTTTGCGTCTGGCTTCTTTCACTTAGCATAATGTTTTCAAGGTTCACTCCTGTTGTAGCATGTATCAGTACTTCATTCCTTTTTATGGCTGAATAATATTCCATCGCGTGATATACCACATTTTCCTTATCCATTCATCCACAGATGGACATTTGAGTTGTTTTCACCTTTTGACTTTTGTGACTAGTGCTGCTAGGAACATCCATGTATAAGTTTTTGTTTGAACACCTGTTTTCAGTTTTTTGGGGTATATATCTGGGAGTGGAATTGCTGGGTCATATGATAATTCTAATTATTAAATGCCAAACTGTTTTCCACAGCAGCTGCACGTTTACATTCTCACTAGCAATATACGTGGGTTCCAATTTCTCCATATCCTCACCAACATTTATTTCCTTTTAAAAAATGATTTTTAAAATATTATTATAGCCAACCTAGTGAGTGTGAAGTGGTATTTATTTCATTGTAGTTTTGATCATTATTTCCCTAGCGACTTATGATATTGAGCATCTTATCATGGACTTATTGGTCATTTGAATATTTTTAGAGAAATGTGTAGTCAAGTTCTTTGATCAACTTTTAATTGGGTTGTTGAACTGAAGCATGCCTTATATATTCTGGGTAGTAGACACTTATCAGATATCTGATTGCAAATATTTCTCTCATTTTGGAGGGTGTCTTTTCACCCTCTTGATATTGATAGTGTCCTTTAATGCTCAAAAGTTTTTAGTTTTTTAGTTTTTCAATTTATCTTTTTTTTCCCCCTTTTCTTCTGGTGTCATATCTAAGAACCAATGCCAAATCCAAGTCATGAGGATTTCCTCCTATGTTTCCTTCTAAGACTTGTATAGTTTTAGGTCTTATATTTAGGTCTTTGATCCATTGTGAGCTACTGTTTGTACGTGATGTGGAGTAAAGGTCAAATTTCATTCTTTTTTATGTGGATATTCAATTGTACCAGCACTGTCTGTTGAAAAGATTGTTCTTTCTCCATTGAATGACCTTGGCACCCTTGTCAGAAATCAACTGATCATAGATATATAGGTTTATTTCTGGACTCTCAATTCTATTCCATTGGTATGTTCAGCCTCATGCCAGTACCAAACTGTTTTGAATACTGTAACTTTCTAGTAAATGTTTATTTTTTTTCACTTAAAAAAAATACTGATTGATTGATTGACTGACTGATTGATTTTTAAGTAGGCTTCAGGCGCAATGTGGGGCTTGAACTCATGACCCGAAGATCAAGAGTTGCATGCTGTATCGACTGAGATAGCCAGGCAGCCCTGTAGTAAGTTTTCAAATCAGGAAGCTTCATATCTTAAACAAGATATGAAGGAAATACCCAAAATATCCAATTTAAGAAACAAATAGTAAACAAATGGCTGTGGTCGCTTTTGCACCACTTCACTTGCTCCCACTCCCAACACAGCCAAACATAAATCAATCCAGAGCCATGGTTAAGCAATAGTCTTTCTTTAATTACTCTTTGCAAATGGAAGCCCCTGAGCTCGTCCCCACCCCCACCCCTACCCACAACCTGGGGCCCCCCAGATGCAAGGCCCCACCTCAATTTGGTGGGAGAAAGAGAGGAGCATCCCCTTCCCAGAATGGTCCATTAAAAAAATCCTAGTCGTTTAAGAAATGAGGGTGGGGACAGAAGAAGGGAGCTGGAAAACAAGGTCCAGGTCGGGCCAGACTGGAGATGTTGGGGTTGTGAGGACCCTTGAGAAGGGTTTGCAAGCACATCCCTAAGCTCGGGGCGAGCATGGCTGAGGGGAAGGAGACAGACAGATAGCCTGACTCCTCAAGGTCCTGCCTGCCTGGTTGTGGACACTGACACTCACCACCACCACCACCGGCCTCTGGTTAGAGAATTTTCCCGTTACTCTTGGATAGGGTTTGTTAAGCATCCCCTCTGGCCCATGATCTGGGGCATCCCAGGGGTCCCCCTGAGACCAAACCTGGGAGAAGGAGGGACTCTAGGAACATGCAAAGGGGGGGGAACAGAGACCCCCGCCCCACCCCACTGCTCTACAGGATGGTGGCTCCTGCTGCATCTGGGCTCCGAGGGTCCTTCACACCAATGATGAAGTTGTTGGTTCTCCGGCTGCCATGGACCCAGGATAAGACATCTACTTTCTCCACATGGTGACCCCTGGCTTCCAGGAACTCAATTTCTTCCTCTGTGAACTCACCTGAAAACCATCCCCCAACATATACACATTCAGAGTGTTTAGAGCACTGGCTCAGGAGTCCCATGGTCAGACCTGAGTCCTGGTCCTGGATGCCCACTCTATGACCTTGGGCAAACTGCTTTACCTCTCTGAGCCTCAGCCTCCTCATGCATAAAATGAGGATTATATGAGAACCTACCACATGAAGTTGTTGCAGGGATTAAAGAAGATAATACACAGAAAGTACAGACGTGGTCAGAACCTTGAATATAGTACGTGATCGATATGTTCATTCTTAATACTGCAAAAAAGGGCCACGGGCTCTCCTTCTCCACCTGCCTAGGCCAGGCTGCCATCATTACTTGCCAGGATAGCCATGATGCAGCCATTACTGCATAGCCCACTGACTGGTCTTTCTGGTTCCAGTCCTGCTTCCCTACAGCCTATTCACATAGAGCCAAAGGGATCCTCTTTTTTTTTTTTTAAGTCTTTTTTTTTTTTTTTAAGATTTTATTTATTTATTTGACAGAGAGAGAGACAGCCAGCGAGAGACGGAACACTAGCAGGGGGAGTGGGAGAGGAAAAAGCAGGCTCCCAGTGGAGGAGCCTGATGTGGGGCTCGATCCCAGAATGCCAGGATCACGCCCTGAGCCGAAGGCAGAGGCTTAACCACTGAGCCACCCAGGCGCCCCCAAAGGGATCCTCTTAAGCCATTAGTCAGACCACTCACTTCCCCTTCTCAAAACATTCCAATGGCTTTGATGACTCTTAGAGGAAAATCCAAAGTCCTTACCAAGGCCTCTAAGGCACAACGTCATCTGGGACCTCACTACCTCCCTAAACTCCTCCATCACTTCCTTCCATTCTCTCCCTTAACTCTGCTTTAACCTCCTTGCTGTCCCTCAGGTAGACCAAACATGCTCCTGCCTCAGGGCTTTGCACTTGCTGTTCTATTTGTCTGGAATGCTCTCCTCCTATACAGTCACAAAACCGGCTTCCTTACTTCATTCCAATCTTTGAGGAGAACTTCCCTGACCGCTATCTAAAATGGCAGCCCTGTCATCTTTACCTTGCTTTATTTTCTTTCAAAGTACTTATTGCTACCTGTTTATTTACTCATTTATTTACTATGACTCTCTGCATTAGATTATATGTGTTTTGAAGGCAAGGATGTTCTCTTGTTCAGCATTGATTCTCACTGCCTTTACGTGGATGAATGAAGAAATCCCCACCCTCTTACATAAGTTCAGGCCCTTGCCATTTCTTGC
The DNA here is from genome assembly GCF_002007445.2 of Ailuropoda melanoleuca. NCBI lineage: Eukaryota > Metazoa > Chordata > Mammalia > Carnivora > Ursidae > Ailuropoda > Ailuropoda melanoleuca. Next base: position 68,786,115 of record NC_048230.1, on the reverse strand, counting down.
CTGGCCCTTTATCCTAGTTGCCTCTGTCTCCCCAACTTAAATTCTCCCCCCACGTCAATCTATTTCCCTTACATGAAACATTTCAGGTCTATCCCACCTCCAGTCAAGTGGATAAAGTCCACACTTCTTACCATGAACTTCCATGATAAGCCCCGTAACCTCACCTCTTACTGCTCCTCAGTAAAGATCTGGTTTTATTTCTGCAGATGGGATAATTTTGGGTAGTTCTTGAGGTAAAGATACAACACCGAGTAGCAATGAATCACCAAGTCAGAAATGTATTTCCTTTATGGTTCATTTTCAATCCTTTGGATAATGGCAAGGACTAAGTTTTAGTCTGGACTCTAACATTTCTAACTTCCTTCAATGGAGAGAGCAGGCTCCAGAGCCTTCTGGAGTAACCATATCCACCTAAAACCTACAAACAGTTGACTTTTTAATAGCTATTTATCTTTTATTTGTGGCAAATGATGCTACTTTTCCATTTGTGATTATGATATGGGATTTACCTTTAAAATACACTTACATCGAAAAGGAAGTCCATTTATAGAGACATATATGTAAATAATGGTTCAGATGGTATGCAAATGTGGCAAAATTCGTGAAGGTGCTGGATAAATTCTGAAGTTTAGGAAACAATGTCTCTAGTCCAGCAGGCCTCCTGGCTGCTTTCTGGGCCATTATTTCTGGCTTTTGCCCATTTGTACAGAATGTTCTGGGTTCTGGACATGCCAAACACCTGCTCATACTTCAAAACCCTCCTCCATAGCCCTCAGTGGATGAACTTTCCCTTCGCTAAGCCTCTACTCCTCATGTTCCTGTTTTAGACCGTGAGCTCCTCAAGGGTGGGCTAGGATGAACCAAATCCAACCGCCCCCCACCGCCACCCAAGTAGCCTAGCACAGAGTCTCACATTCAGTACAGATCAGAAGTTATTAGTTGGGATAGCCTCACTACCATCATCCAGGATCCAGAGTGTTACCAGCCAAACTACAGGGTGTGACTGCTGAGGATTTAGGTCTATGACTTCTAACGTGCTTTGGTCTAGGAGATATGCTATAAAGAATTGAGTCTTTGGTATCAGCTAGGTATGTGTTCTAATCTCAATTCTGCCACTTACTGGTTGATTTTTGACTCATTTATAACTCTGTGGCCATCAGTTTCTTTGTCTGTAAAATGCGGATGATAATACCAAGTAGGCAAGAACCATGTCTCATTCGATGTTCTATACCCCTTGGACCTGCATAATACATCGTCTCTTGCAATAGAAATGCCTCAAAGCTGCACATACTTTCCCATTTACAAAATTAAGTTGTGCCTAAAATTAAGTACCTGTCCTTCTTAGAGGAAAGTCCATTTTCTCACTGTAACCTACAAGGTCCATGACCTGGCCTCTGCCTGCCTCTCTGACCTCATCTCACTCTCACTCACCCTGGTTTCCTTTCTACTCCTAAAACATGCCAAGCCCATTTCTGCCCTGAATTCTTTGCATCTGTTCCCTTCACCTACAAAACCGGCCCTGGTTCTTTGCATGGTAGGCTCCCTCTTACTCTTCAGATCTCAGCTTAAATGTCACCAAAGGGAAGACCTCCCTAGTCATCGAGTCAGTCTTTTATGTCACCCTGCAGAGCAGTTATTTCACTTTCTTGTGTTTCTTTGTTTATTTATTTTTCTGTCTGCCTGTAAATGCCATATCCCCAGCACCTACGAAGACACCTGGCACACAGTAGGTATTCAATACAAACTGCTGAATGAATGGTTTGCAGAATTAAACAACTGTGTCTTATTTTACAAATGAGAAAACTGAGGCTCAGAGTGGAGACATGAATTTCCCAAGGCCATACAACCAGGAAATGATGGAACTGGTTCCAGTGCCCAGATCTTTCACTGTTCCAAAGGAGTTAGTTGGAAGAAACCAAACTTTCACTGGCAGGAGTTGTGCTGGTCGAGGCAGGGATACCCTTGGGAGGAGCCCCTTTCTCCACCCGGCCTTTTGCCCGCCCCATGGGGAATCTCTGCTCTGCACTCACTGTCCACCTGCAGGAGGTTGGACTGCAGGTCTGGATGCAGACGGCCATGGGCCAGGCTGTCACTCAGGTTCCGGTTCAAGGTCAGGACATTCAGTAAAACCTGTGGGCAGCCAAGGGGTAGAAGTCAGGGCTTCCCCAGAGATGGAGATTCAGGACTCCCCAGGTTTCACCCTCCAGCCAGACTTCTTATTCTTTGGAACCCTTACGCTAGGGGTATTATCTGAACAGCCTCAGAAAACAGGCAGGCCTGTAATGACTGTCCCCATTTCATACAGGGGGAAACTGAGGACCAGAAGTGGAAAGTAATTCACTCCAGAGCTTAGACAGAGCCAAGGAAGAGGTACCACTGGCAGTCAGTCTCCTATAACCCGGCTCTGGGGCTCTCCTCCCTTCTCACTGGCCAGGACAGTGTTAATAGCTGGAGTAGTCTAGGGCACAGTGTGGGTACTTTTAGTTTAGTGGTTAGGAGTGTGGGAAGGCTCTCAAAACAAACTGTCTGCCTGTTCTTACTCAACTGGACCTAACTTCTTAGCCTCTTTGGGCTTTAGTTTCCTCATATACAAAATGGAAATAAGGATTCCTCCCAATGTTGGGAAGGCTAAAAGAGCAAGAACATGAAACGCCATGCCTGGCTGTTAGTAGAACTCCATAAAGGCTAGCTGTTGTTACTGTCTCCATGTTACAGATGAGGAGACTGAGGTTCAGAGAGGTTAAGCGAATTCCCCAACATCACGCCATTGGAAATTGGCAGCACTTGGGCTAGGGCCCAGGACTATCCAGTTCCAAAGCTCAGGCTACTTAACTCACCACCTGCCAAAGTAAGTGCCTGGCACATATATCAGGTGCTCAAAACATTTGTGTAACTATTGTGAGACATTTTGGAGAGTAGGCACTTCCTTTCGAAATCAGACCCTAAAGAGGGCTGCTTATCTATTCAGATGCTGAGTAGAGGCATCATGGGACTTGAGGCTGACAGACCTAGGCAGCCTATGTGCTATATCACCTCTCAGTTCCACCGACCCATGACTGTCCATCCAACCTGGAAGACAAGGGGCTTCAGGGCTCCATTTTGGCTAAGAAACTCAGCACAGCCTATGTCCCCAGTGTCCACGATGGGCCTGTCACAAAGTAGCCTTGGCCTATGCTTGTTGAGCTAGGGATGAGAACAAGCCAGAGACACAAGGGCATCTACAGTTCAGGCCACAGCTTGGCTGCTGGCCACAAAGGGCCTACCATGGAGGAAACCTCACCTGGGTCAGTCCGCTGAGGCCCCGGGCGGCTCCATTGGCCCCCAGGGCGAGGTAGGTCCCACAGAGCCCCTCCGCTGGCCGGACCACAGTGGGCAGCAGGAAAGACAGTGGTCGCTTCCCTGGCTGCACCGAATTCTCCTGTTTTCAGAGGACCAAGACCACAGGGGGATAACAGGTGGGGCAGGTTTTCATGGGAGAATGGTCCCTTCCCAGGCCACAGTTTGCTGTTTATGAAATGGGCAGGGTCCCTGGATAACTAGGGTGGATAGTGGACCCACTGAGTTGCTATGCGGCTACCACGGGTGGGAGGGGAGGAGATCAAGCCAAGACAGATGGCTAAAGGGAAGAACAAGATAATCTCCACCCTGGTCATCTATCTCTCATTGTCCTGTCAGGGCCCCAGCATGCAGAGTGGTCTAACTAGACCATAAATCCTATCTCTGTCCTCCTTTGACCAGCAAGAGTGCTAACTAGACCATAAATCCTATCTCTGTCCTCCTTTCACCAACAAAAGGGCTGAGCCCCATCAGCTCAGCATCACATAATCGTAGACCATTGTGCAGAAAAGTGCCAAAGCATCAAATGAGGGCTAATATCCTTATTGTACAGGTGAAGGAACTGAGGCCAAGACAGGGGGCAAGCCTTTCCCCAAGTCACATAGTGAGACAGGGATGGAATGGGATGAGGTTTCTTCAGGCTCACCAGGCTCCAAGCCCCAGACTTGGGCTCGGGGTGAAGCCGACACCTTGTTTAGGCTCCTTTTCTTTATACTAGAAGTTCCTAGAGGAAGGAGGGAGGGAGGGGCAGCCATACTGCTGTTACCTTCTACCTGGCCTCAAGGTCCCCAGGGGAGGAGAGAAGCAAGGCCCTACCAGGCTGGGCGCAGAGTGGTTAGCAGTCCTGTTGGGCCAGGAGAAGTCTAGCATCTGGCTGTTGAGCAGGATCCCCGAGGGAGTGATGAGGCCACTGCCAAAAGGCCGGTTCAGGGAGCTGGGGGTAGAGGTTGGGGCCAGTTGAGCCCTGAAGCCACCCTCATTCCCATCTGGCTCCCACCTCTTCCTGGTCCAGATGATCCCCAGTGCCAGGTTCTGCACCTGAGCTGGCATACCTGACCATGGCCACAATGAAGTCATCAGGGCCCATGATCAGCACCTGAGCGGCCGTGGGAGCCCCGTCCAGCTCGTAGACGGGCAGGAGTGGGGCAGGGGCCGCCTGGGAGTCATTGATGTGGCCCCGGAGGTAGGCGGCTTCTACCTTGCTGAAAAGACAAGGGGTAGGAGATCAATACACAGCAGGCTCTCATTACACCCACCTACCACACTGTGATGCCTGTTTGTGTAATTATTTGATTAACATCTGCCTCCCCCACTGGACTGTTAGGTCTATGAGAGCAGAATCTCTCATTCTGAGCATATGGGAAATATCCAGGAAATCATTGTTGGACTGAGTTCATTTAGGTGTTATCCAGAGTCCCTTAGAGTCAACTTTTACTTAGTGCTTAAATCAAGAGTCTTTTAGTTACTCGACTTTATCTACTCACTTAATCTCTTTGAAAGCACCTGAGGCATAGTGGATGTTCAGATAATATTTATTTTGAATGAACAAACAGAATTCATTTAACCTAATATTTGTGGTTTCGAACTGAAGTTTTATGAAGAGTTTATTCAGAGGAGCGTTTTTTATACAGGGATCGTTAGTTACTATTAAAATTTTTTTCAAGACACAGCAAGAGTTGGCACACAGTAAGCCCTGAATAACTATTTATTGGAAGAATTACTTGGATGAATTTAATATAGGGGTGTGTGTGTGTGTGTGTGTTTTAGAGCTAAATTGAAAACATGTAATTCTCCAGACTTTTTAAAGGTTGGCTGAGGGTTTCTTACATAATGACTGATAGTTTTGTGATTCTAGCTGATTAGAGTGACAAGTTACCAAGGATTACTGAAGACTTTCATTCCATTTTCAACCATAAAGGCTGGAGGCCACACAGAAGACATATAGAGGGCTTTGCTTCAAGTGGATTGGGTGGGGGGACAGAGGCTTTGTTTTTTTTTTTTTTTTTTTTTTTAAGAATTTATTTATTCGACAGAGATAGAGACAGCCAGCGAGAGAGGGAACACAAGCAGGGGGAGTGGGAGAGGAAGAAGCAGGCTCATAGCAGAAGAGCCTGATGTGGGGCTCGATCCCATAACGCCGGGATCACGCCCTGAGCCGAAGGCAGACGCTTAACCTCTGTGCCACCCAGGCGCCCCTGTTTTTAGCCCTCATCATTGTGGCCTTGAACTGCTTACTGTTTTGATTGTTGCTTTTTTTGCTGTTTAATTATAAGCTATTCATTTCAGTCTCATTGTTTTCAACTTAATTCATAGAATTGTTTGAGTAATACTACAAACTTATGCTGACTATATTTTTGGCTTCTGATTTTTCCCTTAGCTAGCCTTTCAGTCAGTCAGAGTAGCAATTAACTAGCAACCATTCTTACCCACCCCTATTGCCAATTACTAATACTCTTTGCTGAATTATTTAGTATGTGCCACACAGTGTGCTAAGTGCTTTGCATGTATGATCTTATTTAGTCCTTACCTCAGCCTCATGAGGTTGGCGCCATTATTGTCAGACCCCCTTGCAGAAACTGAGACAGAATTTAAGTGACTTGCCCAATGCTGCACAGTTAGTGACTGGTGAAGCTGGGATTTGAACTCAGTCAGTCTGACTAGAACCCACAGTCTCACTACAATGTTATGTTGCTAATGTGGAGACGTTATCAAAATCCCCATCACCTCAGGTATTTGCTTGGAGACTTTTCATTGTTCTTAGGCTTTCTTTTTCCACTAAAAAGGGGGCCCAGATGGGTCCAGATATGTGCCCTGCTAGGGTAAGAAAGTTTTGAGAGCCAAATAATGCAGACTAACTCATTGTACAAATGGGGAAACTGAGGTCGGTGCTGGGAGAAGCAACCAGTGTCACACTGAGTTGGAGCTGAGCTGAAATTGACTTCGGACTCCAGGTCTTATTGCTCTACCAGCCGCTCTTCATCTGATCCTTTCCTCACACCCACTACCACCTCTGCAACCCTGAGGGTCCTGCCCTGGGACCCACCTGAGCATGTCATCCATGCTCTCAGTGATGGTAGAATCGTAGACAGGATCTCCCAGTCTGCTGGCCAGGGCTAATGCGATCTTCAGGGTCTGAAAATGTACAGGGGTGTGGAAGAGGCTGCCAGGCTCCTCTTAGCACCCATGCTAATGATCCTCATGTGAGAAAACGTGGAGGTTAGTCCTGTCCCATGGCAGTATCCCATCCCCCCACTCCCAGTGTACCAAGACCCAGGGCAGGGTGGAGGGGTCGGCCTTGCCTCTGCCACCCAGTGAAGAGCCTGTTCCCGGGACACCAGCGTGGTGAGATTGAAGCCTTCAAGGATGTTGAGAGCACTGATGAGGGCAGGACCCGTATGCGGGGGTGGGGGACTGAGAACTAGGTGGCCTGGAAAAAAAAAAAAGAAATGACTGGATGGCAGGGGAGGGGTCAAAGCATTTCCACATCCCACCGTCACATAGACTGAGACTACTGCACTGACCTCTCATCAGACAGGGAACCTGCCTTGACAGGCAAAGCATTGAGAGGCAAAGGGACCCACACAAGTTCACATGGCAAGTCAAGGGCAGGGCCAGGACTCCAACCCAGAACACTGGCCTTCAGTTTCCTCTTCTGCACAAGGAAACTAAGGTCCAAGAGGACTGTAGTCTGCCCAAAGTCACACTGTAGGCAGAACAGGGACAGGTGTCCAGATGTCCAGATTCCTGGTCCACCATGTGTCTTCTTTTAGCTCCTCCCACAGGCCAGGATACTATTCAGGGCCCCTGATGATCCCACCACCCCCGAAACTTGCTGGGAGCAACAACCACCTCTTCCTATTTGAGGCTCCTATTATTAGATGTTTGGACATTGAAGGAATAATGATAATACCTGACACATAACATTAATATTAACTGATTAACTCATTTAATCCTCACAATGGGTAATGTTATCATCCTCATTTTACAGGTGAAGAAACTGAGGCACAGAGATGCAGCTAGTCCAAGTTTACAGGAGACAAGGGGAACCCAGAGCACTCAAGGTACTGGCATTGCCTAGAGAACCCAGGCTGGGGAAGAGAAATGTAAAATCAAATAAGCATTCAGTGTCCACTCTGATCAGGGCAGCTTCCAACATCATCTCCTCAAATCTTCATGGGGGCCTGAGAGATAGGCACTACTATTGTCTCCATTTTCAGGAGGGAACCATGGCTCAGAGTGGGAAGTGACTTGTTCAAGGTGAATGGGACAGCTGGAACTCAAACCCAAGTCTTCCTGGCTCCAAAGCTACCCTCTTCCTCTGCTCCATATACCATCACCTCTGGTAAAAGAATCAGGATAGAGGTTGAGGCCTGGAAACCTGAACTCAGAGGTGACCTGTTCTGGGGCTTGAGATGATCCATACCTCCTAGAGAGAAGAGAACCTGAGAACCTGAGAACCTTCTGAGGGACCCAGGAACCCACCACTTTGGGTTCAGCAAACATGGACTTCACCTATGTCATAAGCTTAGCTTTCTGGGCTCCTTGCTGGTTTGAGGTTGGTAGGTTAAGTTCCATTCCATTCCTGGGCCTCAGTTTCCTTTTGATACCTGTCCTTTTGAGGGGACAGGTCTACAATTGTCTTGAAAAGTTTGTTCAATATGAAGCTAGATGGACTCTGGTCTTATGAATTCTTCTTAGGAAGTACAGGGCAGTAAGAGTGGGGCTGAGATAACGTAGAGCCCAAATCAAGAAAACTTCCAGGCCTGAGCCTTTGACCAGACCTCCCTCCTCATATCCTAAATACTTGGGGTAACTGACCCCGCAACTACTTCAGAAGGTAGGCTGGCTCTGGCTTGCTTCAACAGTTGGCTGCCCAGGCAGCTCACTGCCTCAGTTTCTCTCCTGAAAAATGGGGAGGAGTCTCTAGGCCAAAAGGAGGTGGCCATGGACTGGGAGGCTTCTCCTGAGCAGGGACCCTGAGAGCTGGGAGAGAGGTCACCTCTGTACATGCCACACACAGGATTCTCCACGAGGGCACTGTAGTTGCTGAAGTCCTCCTCAGTTATGACACCCCCTGCGTGCTGGGCCTGCAGGGGAGAGAAGGACCCCACCCCGCAGCTGTGAGACACACACCACATTTGGGCTTGGCCTATGGTATATGTTTGAATCAAAGACAGACTTGATGTTTATTACTTTTGTGCCTTCTGCAATTTCCATCATGGCCTTTAGAGACCCTGTTAGCCCTGGGTACCCCAGGAAAAAGGAAGGGGAAAAAGCATTAGTACTGAGGACCTGCTATGGATCAGACATTCTTTGAATGACCCCATTAGATTGGCATCCAAGGCCCTTTGTGATCTGGCCCCTGCCCACCTCTCCCACCTCATGTCCTGTTATTCCCCAGTGAGCTCCATACAGCCACCTGGAGTGACCTACAGTTTCTGAACTCATCCATGGCCTTGAACATATTACCTTCTCTGCCTATGTAAAAGGAATATTTTCTGGGACATGTGGCTGGCTCAGTTGGTAGAGCATGCAACCCTTGATCTTGGGGTCCTGAGTTCGAGCCCCACATTGGGTGTAGAGATTATTTAAAAAAAAAAAAAAGGAACATTTTCTACGTACAGCAGAATTTGCCTATAAGATATCAAAACTGGATTCTTCATTTCACTACAATTAACTAAAGCCACTCCCAAACCATGAACTCTGGATGGTCCTGGTAGGAATGACCCTCATCGAATGTATCCAAGCACTCTATTGACCAATGAACCAATTTTGTACAAACCCATGCGTTCATCCTTTCCAGCATGGTAATTTTCTTTCCTAAATTAGCATACCCACTAGGAATCTTCTCTCTCTCTCTCCCCCTCCATTTTTTTTTTTTTTTTTACTTTTTAGTACTTGAAACCCCGACTTCTAATCCACACTCAGTGAACTACACACTGAATTTCTTGGCTCGTGTGTGTTCCTTTGTTGGTCAAGTTTATAAATTCAACTTTGTTTTTTTGGTTGTTGTTGTTTTCTTTTAAAGCTCAGACAGTCTTTGTTAAGAGTCTCCTTCATCCCCTTCTCCAGAAGATCCAGGTGTGGCTAATCAGAACATTCCTTTTCCATGCCAGTGATTGGTTTGAGAATAGTCATGAGACCTATGACAGGCTGATGAGACATAACCTGGAGGCTTTTGCTGTAACTATTGGAATGAGAAGCGTTCTTTCTCTGGGATGGTTTGCTGGAAGGATGGCTGGTGGGGACCAGGTGTGGAAAGGATCTGACAGAGAGTGAATTCAAACAGAAGAAAGTAGAGTCATGGCAGAAAGAGAGACAGAACACAGCCTGGCAATGTGGATGGAGCTCTGGACCCAGCAGACCTACAGCCAGTACTCTGCTGGACTCCCCAGTTAAGTCCATTTGAGATGGGCATCTATCACATAGCCATACCTCCAGTGCCCAGCACAGGGTCTGACACAGAACAGCCACTCTGTAAATGTAGAACAACAATGGACCAATTCAATTCCCACAACCGCATGGCAGAGACACAGATAATTACTCCAATGGTACAGATGAGAGAATCACAGAGTTGGTCTGTGTATCCTTACCTTGAACATAATTTTCCATTAGGAGTTTTGAATTACTGACAACAGTTCTCAGAACCCATTACTACCTCAGACTAAGAGTCTTTTGGGTTGGTTGGTAAGCCCTTGTGTCAATATCCCCAGGGAAGAGGTTTCCCTTAGTCCCTAAAAAACCCAAGAGTAGTGTGGGATTGTGGGCTCAGGAAAGCTGAGGCTGATCCTGGGTCTCCACCAGGCCTGGGAGGGACAGGTCAAGACTCTGCACAGGTTGGCACCAGCCCTGGAGGGGCCCAAGGGCACCTCTCTCAGTCAAGACAGAACAGTTCCATCATCCCAGGGGGTTCTTTGTGCTACATCCCGTAAACTTTGTGTTCCCACCCCAAACAACCACTGATCTGATCCCTACCACCACAAGTTAGTTTTGTCTATTAGAGAATCTTAAGTAAATGGAATCATCAGTAAGTTTATGTAGAAAGACAGAGAGGGAAGCAAAGGGAAGATGATGTCCCTGCAGTAGGGTCCTTCAGGACAGGGGGGCTCCCCAAGTACTCACCTCGGTTACCATCTCCAGTGTGAGATTGCCTCCTGCATAGAAGGCGGCGGGGCCGGAGGTGCCCAGCACATCCAGCACTGCGGCCAGGTCAGGCCTGCGCAGCAGTGAGCCAGGTAGTGGCGGGTGGCCCAATGGCAGGAATGTCTCACGGAAACGCTCAGACGCATTGGGCGGAGGCTGTTCGGCCAGGGCACGGGCTGCAAGTAGGGACAGGAGGCTGGGCAGGGGGCTGAGATGCACCATAGGTGAGGTGGCTGAGTGGCTGGCCCTAAGAGCTCTGCCCCCCCCAGGAGGCTGTTATGGGGGAGGTAAGTGGTGTATATGGGCCCTTCCCAGAGCCTCTCATTTGAGGCTGCATCCCCATGAGGGTAGGATGGGTGGGGAGGAAGCTAAACGAAAGAGTGGAAGAGAGGTGCTTTCTGGCTTGGACCCCAAATCTCAGAGGTTCTCTCTCCTCTTCCCATCAACCTCATGTCTTTCCTCCCACCCCCAGGCCCCACTGACCTAGATCATGGGTCACGTTGAAGCCATCTTGGGCCACAGCTGCTGCGAAGGCCAGGACTTGGGACCATGGCAGCCTGGGGGGGGGCGGNGGGGGCGGAGAAGCAGGGGGTGGAGGAGATCCTGGGGGGAGGAGGAGGGGTCCTGGGGGAAAGGGGGTTCCCGGGAAGGAGAGTCCTGGCAAGGGAAGGGGATATTAGGAGGGGGAGTTGGGAAGGAAAGAATCCAGGAAGGTAGGAGAAGGCCACCCGAGGAGGAATCCAGGCAGGGACCCCTGGTCCCCAGGGGGAGGGTCTTTACCTGCCATAGAGCTGGTGAGCTTCATGTAGCCCCTTCACCATTCCGGGGACCCCCACCAAGAGCCCAGGCTGGGCGAGGCGGGCAGGCGAGGGAGAGAGGAGACCAGGTCACTGGAAGGGGGGGGCTGGGCTGAACTCCGCAGAGCCCCAAGCCAGGGATGGGGGCTGGCACAGGGGAAAGACACAGGCCAAGTATCCCAGAGGAGGGACAAGCTCTCCCCAAGCAGGCGTCCCTCCCATTTCCCTGACTTACTATCAGCAAATGCAGAAAGGCTTCCTTTATTTATCACAGTTGAAGGATTTATAAATTAAACAAACCCTTTTAAGAGCCAAGATATAATCAATTTAGATGGAAATCTGTCCACATTGGATTATATCTATTCCCACCTTTTAAAATAATGGACAAGGGAGTTTCATCTAACCTTTCCATGGTCACACCACCATTACTCAGTTGTGATAACCTACGCATGTGTTTGGCTTTTGCCACCTCACCAAATATCTATTTTTCCAAGTTATTCTATTTCCTCCCTTACTCTCAGTGGATAGTGGGTTTCCTTTTGCAGTTCCTCTTTAATCTTCAATATATTGCATGCTGGGAAAGTTATAGTCAACAGGCTTCGAATGAGATGTGTGAGTTACAGTGCAGGAACTTTGCAACCTCTCAGGCTGCTCAGGCTTCCAGATAGGCAAGGTTGCCAGAGAAGTAAGGTGTTGCTGTATTGCCTATTATCAACCCTACGGATCTTTTGGTTCGTTATTTTATTTGGGAGCTGCCTATCTCCTTCATAGCTTTAAGAGCAACCCGCTTCACTCTTTTCCTCACTTCCATAGTAATTACTCAGCAACGTAATGTTTGGGTTAGCAGAAGGGCAGCAAAGGGAGACCACCCCTGCACTCTCTCTTCTCACCAGGGTCCCCACCTTGGTTTCCCAGGATCTCTGCAGGGCCTCTTCCCTGAGGGCCCCTGGTGCAGACTCCCGGAAATCAATTAGGTGGCTCTCATTTCTTCGGATGTCATGTACCAGCATCACGCCCCCACTGGGAGAGACACAGAAGGGGAGGTTGATAAGATACTACGCCCCTAAACAATTAACCTGCCACTCTTTTATTCCCAATGGTAATGGCCATAGGCTAAGTTTGTCACAGGAGTCGGATGTCTGAGCCCCCGCTAGCAGGGATTCAGAGACTCGGCCACTGTATGAGGGTGGGGAATGAAATCTAGGGGGTTGGGGACCCAGAGACCATGGACCTCTTCTAGCCTGTTACTGGAGACTTTAATCCCTGATTAGGGAAAACCCAGAGACTGGAAGAGCAAGATGTTCTACCTCCTGCCCCCTCCCTAGACCACAACTGGACCCCTGCCAGCTTCCTGCACCTGCCTCCATGGTATGCCCCGGCCTCCTCTCTCAGGACTGAATTATGTAAGGATGGACTACATACACCCAAAAGGGGAATTTCTTTGGTAGGGCCTGCAGGGCTGGTCTTGCAGGAGCCAAGATACGGGCTTTGTCAGCTTGTCCCTTTTCTGTGGCTTGTTTCCATCTAAGATGCAAGTTGCATCTGAGATGGTTGGCCTGCAGCCAAGTAACATAATAAGGAAAGCAGGACAGATAAACTATAGTGGTAGGAACTATGGCCAAGTGGACAGCAAGTCCCGTCATGCTATTCAGCTCCAGATAATGCTACTGCAGCCATGTGGGAACATGGGCCCAGTGTTACTAGGTCTCATGGTTGTTTGAGAGAAATTGAAAATCTGGATTTTTATGAAAAATTTCAACTTTTTAACAATAGCAAACACATTTTTAAAAAATTTAAGTGTGGAAACCAAACTAATCTGTGTGCTGGGTATGGCCTATGGGTGGCCAGTTTATAGTCTCTGTTTTAAGAGTTCTCAGCCTGTGGTGTATTTTTGGAGGCTAGAGGGTCCATAGCTTTCACCATGCTCACAGGATTTGTTTTAAGGATTTGTAAACCCTAAAAGTTAAAGTGTTCCTGCCCTACTTAGTGACAGTATGCCCCCACCTGTGCACCTTACTTTATATTTTATAAAAGCCTTTGCCCAGTTAAAAAAAAAAAAAAAAAAGCTTGTGAAAACACCTCCTCTAACTCCATATAAGGAGAAGGGGGTAAAATTGGGTGTAGAAAGACAAAATGCAAGGAGTTAGGACCCAGCCTCCCCTCTGGTCAAACTCGAAGACCCCCACATGAGGCCTACAGGACACAGAAGTAGGCCTGGGGGACCCCAACCTCTGCAGCTGGGAGCTCCTTACCCGCCCAGGCCAGAACTGTGTGGAGCCACGATCCCCAAACACAGGGCTGCTGCCACAGCGGCATCCACAGAAGATCCCTGTTTACTGAGCACCTCGATGCCCAGCGATGTGCAATGGGCAGCATCAGTCACCACGGCACCCTGGTGAAAGATCTGGGAAGGGAAAGCGGACTAGGTGGGGGTAGTAGGAGACCCTGCCTCCTTAAGGCACCTCCACAGGTTCTGGGGATGGGAGCCCGCCTGCTTCTACCCTGTGACTCTTCCTTTATTGCCTTCAGCACCTCTTACCTGATCAGGTCCCTTCTTTGCTCTGTCCCATTCATATCCTGAGCCCCTCCCTCCCTTCCTGCCCTGTCCCACTGTCCTCTACCCTTTCCATTTGCTGGCCCCCTCCCCGACTCAGCCAGTCGCAATTCCCTTCCCAGGGTCTGTTCTCCTCAAGCGCTTCCCGACTCCCTCTTCTCCAGCTTCCTCCTTCTGCCCCCCCCCCAACTGGCTCACCTGAGGGTCTCCGAAGTAAATCTGCATGACGAGCGCCACAGTGACACCCGTGGCAAAAGTGAGGCACGCTGTGACAATGACTGTGAGTCCGTCCTGGCGGCAGGAGCACTCAGCCGCTGCCGCGGAGAACGGGTCCTTACGCGTCTCCCGCAGCGGCGACCCATCCTGGCTGCCCATCTCCGACGACGTGGACGGCAGCCGCTGCAGCCTCGCTGACTTCAGGAAGGAGTCCGGGTCTGCAGGCAGCAGCCAGGTGGGTCTGGGCACCTTACCCCGCCCTGCCCGCCCTCCAGGCGGGACTGTTGGGCTTCCTCCTCTCCCCGCCCCTGTTAAGCAAACCCCACTAGACAGTACTGCCCGCCCTTTGGTGTCTCCCCAACGCACCCCAGAACAGGATGGCAGCAGTCCTGGCTGGGTAGAGACAGGGACCCTCAGGTGGGCAGCAGGGGGCTGGATGCCTGGTCCTTATGCCAAACTTCCTGAGACCTGAGACCCACTCAGGACCTAGGACCCAGGGCAAACACTTCCTGGAGTGGAGGGGGTTTGGGCCCTCCCTAGAAACCAGATCCTGCCTCAGCTGGGACCCAGCCTTCTCTGCAAGGAAGTAGCTACATAAACTGAATGGACAGACCCTGGCTTCCAACCTTGCTTGGCTTGTTCATTCACTCACTGAACAAATACGGAGGGCCTGCTATGGGTCTGGCCCTATGCTAGATGCTAGGGGAAAGGAATAGACCGTTTCTGCCCTCATGAGGTTCACAGACCAGTGGAAGAAAAGAAAATAAACATGTAAACAAAGGAGTATATCATTACAACTTGCAGCAAGTTCTATGAAGAAAAAGAAGGATGAAATGATAGAGAATAATGATGTGTGTCGGGGCTGCTTAGCTGGGATTTGGCAAGGCTTCTCAGTGGAGGTGACTTTTAAGCTGAGAAGTAAGGGATGAAAAGGAGCTAGCCATATGTAGAACAGGGGTGAGTGTGTAGAGTGTTCCAGAAAGAAGGAGCAGCAGGTGCAATGGGCCCTGAGGTAGAAATAAGCTTGGTGCATTAGGAAAACAACAACAACAACAACAACAACAACAACAAACCAAGGCCTGGGTGGCTGTGGTGTAGTGAGCAAGGGGAAAGAGTAGTGTGGTGGAGGCTAGGCCAGGTGCACTGGGCCTTGTGGGCCTAGTGAGAAGCCTGGATTTAATCCTAGGAACCATGGGAGGCCACTTCAGAGTTTTAAGCAAGAACTGGAAGCCATCTGTTTTGTATTTTAAAAAGATCCCTCTGGCTGCTATCTAAAGAATGAATCTAAGGACAGGAAGAGTGGAGACAGGGGAGACCTCAAAGCCACTGACTTGTTAGGTCACTATGAATGAGTCACTTCAAGTCATGAGCCTCACTTTCCTCATCCTAATACTGGAGCTAATCCCTAACTTGCCAAATGGGTATAAGGATTCCATGAAACGATGTCTACCAGGCACCCTTTAGTTATTTCCATTCCTTTTCCCCCTTGGCCGGGGCTGAGACCCTCTTCTGTCCCATAGTTTCCCTCCTCTGGGTCATATTAGCCTTGAAACCAGTTCTCTAAATGGCTTAAGGGTCCTGGGTATTTGTGAACAATAAAGAAATGGCCTGGGACCTTGACCTTAATACCGTTGCTGTATGTACAATGTGTTTTAAAAAGTTCATTCATTCAATAACTATTTTTTGAGTACTTGCTACTATGCACTAGGAGTATAACCCCTTTAAAAAGTCTGTGGGTTAACGCTGAAAATTGACTGTTAAATTTTCCTGTTTGAAACACTATCATGGTTCATTAATACCAACATGATAAAAATCCAAGCTCCTTGACCTGGCATCCAAGGCCCTCTATAATCCACACTCCCCTCTTTTGTGTAAATAAGAAGCCACAAACATATACAGATAATTTTTAGAAAATATTTATGGTGGTTACTTTCGGGGAAAGATATTGAAGGTGGGAATGAGATGGATTTTTTGAAATTTTACTATATATATTTCTTTTCTTTTCAAAACCAATACATATATAAGATTTTATTTTTTTAAGTAATCTCTACACCCAGCCCTGAGATCAAGAGTAGCACTCTCCACCAACTGAGCCAGCCAGGTGCCCCTAAATTAACACATATCTTTTTAAATAAAGAGGAAAAATGGTGCACAGATAGGAATGGAGAAGAGAACTTTCACTTTTCCTCACTGTTTTCTTTCCTTTTTTTTTTTTTTTGGCCATAAACATGTAATTTATTTAAAATTTTTATTTAAAAAAAGAAAAGAAACTTGTCTTCTGGAAGCCTTCCTCAGCTGATAATGCTTGCCTCTACTCCTCAGCACCAGCGCAAGTCTGTAAAAGAAACTGGAATGCATCCAACAAACAGATGTTAAATACCTACTGTGGGCACAGAACTCTCCTTGGTCCCTAGAGGTTTCAAAAGAAATGCAGAAAATGGTTTTGAACTTACATTTATCAATGCTGACTGTATTCCAAGTACCTTACATACATTCCCTCATTGAAGCACTCCCATAACTTTATGTGATAAGCCTATTCTCTCCATTTTACAGATGAGGAAACTTGAGGCTGGAAAAGGTGATATTGCCCACTTAACATCATAAGATGAATAAATGGCAGAAGCAAAAGTAACTCAAAACCTCTTTTCCATTGCTCCACATGGCATTAGGAGCCATTTCCATGCTCAAAAACCAACTTTACAAGCTAACTCTAGTTGATACTTCCAGGTACTTGTCCTTAAATCTGCTTTCTCCAATCAGCTACGAGGGACCAGAAGAGGAAGTGATATGGCTCCATCAGAGTTGGACCTATTCAAGACTTTTTATTCCATCAGTCAATCATTAAGTTATTCATTTATTCAACAAAAATATTTACTGAGTACCCTACTGTGTAAGCACTAGGGCAATAATACCATTGATTTTACTGATATGTAAGAGCAACAGCAGGACACTGGGAAAAGGTTAGTTTGGAATCAGAAGAAACAAGTCTTTTGGGAGAAAGAGGATGAGTTTATTTTTGGTAATTCTAAATTTGTGGGACACCAACAGGAGTTGTCTGGAAGCAACTGGCCTAGTACACATCTGATTTTTATCTGCTTAGATGCCATTTCCAATCAATTTTGCATTTCAAAACACCAGCTCCTCTCTCTCATTTCTCATTCTCTCATTCCTGACCAGAGTGAATATATGACCTAAGGCCTAGCCCTTAAGAACAGGTACCTCTCTAGTGACTGGTTCAGCACAGGTATGCGACCAGCACCAGATCAATGAGACTCAAACTTATTTCTATAGCTGGAACTATTGGGAAAGAGAAAGGCTTTCTTTCTGTCTAGATTGCTAAAATGGTAAGGTATAAACCTGTTGCTACTGGGGGCATCTTGCCCCCATAGAATGAGAGGCTGTCTGAAGATGAAGACCATAAAAAGGAAGGCAAAGCAAAAGACAAAAGCCAATTCCTTTTTAGGTACCTTGATCTAGCTATGCCTGAGGCCCCACATCCCTGAATTTTTCAGTTATGCTACCCAATAAAATTCTCTTTTACAATTAGCTCAGTTTTAACTGAGTTTATGACAAAAGAATCCTGAACAGAGTTGACTTGGCAAGTCTAGAGATCAGGAGAGAGATCTTGGCTGGAAACTGATCCCTGGCTTGCTTATTTCTTTAAGGGCATAATCATTAAAGATTTTTGAACTAGGGAACAACATGATCAGAAGTTCAGGGTGGTGGATGGATTGGGGTTGGTGGGGCAGGGGACAGGGAGGGGGCAGAGAGTAGCTAGAACCTATGGGTAATACAGGTAAAGAGGATGGGGGCTCAGTTTCCAGTGGTGATAGCAGGGATGATGAGATGGATTGCAAGATACTTAGGAGGACAGAGAGCATCTGATCACCTTTGGAAGTAAGAGGAAGGAAGTTGTGGGTAGCTCCTGGGCTTCTACCTTGGAGACTGGATGAATGGCAGTGTCATTAGCTGAGAATGACATTGGGGGAAGGGCAGGTATGGGGATGAGATGATGACTTCAGCATAGAACATCATGAAGGTGAGTCACTTGCAGGACATCTAGAGGCCGATGCCTGTGACAGAGAGGAAATCATGGGCCTGGAGCTCAGAAGAAAATCAAGAATCTCCCCAACCTTGGAGTGGTCACCATTTTACATAGGGTCTTCTATGGGGTACTTGGCACCTGGTTCTGGGGAGTGACAGGCTAGAGACTAGCTGGGCACAACCAAGGTCCTGGTTAAGAGGATGAGGCAGTGCTAGTAAGTGGCACCTCCAGGTTGAGAACATAGGAGATCATGTTAGCCAACAGGCTAGTCCAGCTGGCTAAAGGAGCCTTGGCGCTTAGAAGTAGTGCTCTGAGACATAGCATTGAAATGACTACATAGGTATGATGGTAAGGGTCCTTGGAATATTAATGCACAACCATGGCATAAGGTGCAGATTCCCAGAAACTCGGGTGGCAAGGGTCTCTGCTGGATTTTTGTACAGATGAGAGCAGAACCTGCCTTAACTCCCTAAGGTACTCCCTGAGGCTTGAGAACTCCCTCCCCTGCTATTCTTTCATCCTGAGATCTCTCTCATTCATTTATTTATCCAACAATTTTTATTGAGCGCTTAGCACTGTGCCGGACAGTGGAGAAAGGACGGTGAACAAAACAGTCACAATCTTGTCTTCTCATAGGGCTTACAGACATGGAGTAACCACATGATTGCTCAAATAATCACAGACTTGATAAATGCTAAGACATTTACAGGGAGCCAGGAGAAAACATGTCAGGGGCTTCCAATCTCTACATTAGGAGAGACAGGCATTCCCAGTTGAGCTGGAAGAGTAACCTGAGGCCCAGGTCAGGGTAGATGTGCCCACTGTTATACAGTGAGTCAAGGCAGCGCTGGAACCAGAAGTGGCATTCCTGACCCCTGAATAAAGGACCTGGTTTCAGGCTGTTATCCACCAGGACACGTCTTCCCACTACTTGCCCTGCTATCTCCTGATTCCAGGGTCACACCCTCTGGAAAAAAAGTTTTGATCTGCAGCTTGATATCTGATGCTTATAAGCTTCCCCCCCTTCCTTACTACTCCCTCCAGGTAGGGTACAGCCCAGTTAGGTTGGCAGGGGCTGCTAGTAAGGGCCAGATGACCAGAAAATTGTGGAGGGGGAAAGAGTTTGGGGCTGCCAGTCTGGGAATAGCTACAGAAGGGTCAGGCTAGAGGAGGCTGTGTCAGCGAAGCAGGATCTGCCAGACTGGTAAGGGAGAGGGCTCAAGTGCGGGCACTGGGAGGAAGAGTGAAGCAGAAGGATGCTCTAATGCCAGGAAGTGACGTTGAGCGAAAGAGGGATGGGGGATGGAGGATGAAGAATGGAGAGGAGGATAGAGCTGGGCCACATGGATAGGAGGGAGAACCAGCCTAGGGAAGAAATGCTCAGAGAGCTCTTGGCCCTCAGGTCTCCCCCAAGCCCTGTCTCCCCCCTCCCTATTCTCACCCCTTGCAGTCCCTTCAAAGGCTGAGAACACAGTAAAATTCTGGAGCCTGCTTCCTAGGGGGCAGGCTACCTTACTAACATCCTGGCCTGATCCATGGCTCCGGGAGGGGTGAGGTAATCCACAGGGCAGCAAAGGCACTCTGGTCCCCAAGGACTCTGAGAGGTCATGCAGTCCATCCCCCTGTCTCCCAATATCCCCCGCTCACAGACAGACGTAAGTCATATTCTCTTTACCCCTCCCGGAACCTGAAGAGATTCTCAGCTTCTCCCTAAGGTCTCGCCTTCCCACAATCCTTGGCTGTGGGGAAGTTCTTCTCAAGACCTAGCCTCTACCCAGCCTGCTGCAGTCTGACTTGGTTTCTCCTATCCTATTCTTTGTGACTAACGGACAGCCTCTTCTGGGTGATCTCGGCTGTTCCTTAGGATCTCCCCTTCAACATTCCTTCCTTATTAGTTGGTTCTTCCCAAGAGGAATCCCAACCCCTGCTGCTACTGCAGTTCTGGCATCGTTCTCCCTTGTCGCATCCTAAGCCTCCAAGGCAGAAATGCATCTCCATCCCCACTAGATAGCTAACGGAGACAAGAGAGAAGGGAGAGGTCCAGGAGGAAAGGGATGAATTAGGAAGATGGAAGCTGGAGGTGATGCTCCGCGCAGATGAAGGAGAACCGGGGACGTCCCAGGGGGCAGGGACGGGGCCAGCGGGCCTCACCGGTATCGGGGTCTCCCAAGAAGGCGTCCTCGTCCTTACGGCCCCTCAGAGGGGCCGCGGGCGCCGGCTCGTCCTCCGGCAGCCTCGGGAAGCTGGTGATGCTCATGTAGTCCACCGGCGAGTAGGCGCCTAGGGCGCTCTCCTGACTGGCCTCGTTCTCCGCCGCCATCCTCGCCCGCGCCCCCCAGCAACGCAGCGCCTGCCGGAAGTGGTGCGGCGGGCGGGNCCCCGCGGGCGGCGAGCTCTGACTGAACACCCCTCCCCCTAGCACTGTCAGCCCGCAGAGGACCGGCAGGTGGGCGGTGTGCCTTGTGGACCGAGAACCTGGAGGGCGAGCCCTGGAGAGCGCGCGGAGGCTGGGGGAAGGGGTGGAGAAGAGCGCCGCAAGCGCGACCTTAGTGGCTTGGGACACTTTATGCAACCCAGGGGCCAAACCCCTTCCTCCTTCCAGTTTGAGCTAGAATCCTCCTCAGACCCCAGACCCTCTTTTCAGCCCACAGACCCGTCCACTGACCGCAAACGTGGCCTCGACCCCCGATCCTGTGTCTGATCCCAAACTCGGACCGCAAACTTGGCTTCGGACCCCACACCCCTCTCTGGACTCCTAGATCCTTCTCTGATCTCAGACTCCTCCTCCGACCCCAGACCTCTCTTTCAAGAGACTCCCGTCTTCACACACACACCCCCTCCAGTCCCACCCCTGCTTCATCCCCAGATTGCTTCTTCACTTAAAACACCTCCTCGGATGTCTCTCCTCTAGGACATCAGATCTCTCCCCCCACCCCCAGCACTTCTCAGATTCCTCTTTCAATCAACCCCTTCTGGAACCCCTGACCTATCAGGATAGGACAGTGAGTCCAAAGTTGAGTTTGTATTAGGATCTCTAAAATCAGATCCCCAGATTCCACTCTAGAGATCATGATTTATAGGCTGGGATGGGGTCTCTGGAATCTGGATATTTACCGTCATTGTAAGAGGTTTTTATTTGGTTCCAGAAAGGACACTTGGAGAGAGAAATAACTGTGGTTGTGGTATGGCAGGAGTGGGATGGAGTGTGTGTGTGTGTGTGGGGGGTGATAAATGGGAGAGGAATGGGTCTCTGTAGTCTAGGTGTTTGGGTTCTATTCCCTCTGCTACCACTTACAAACTGCGATATTAGGCAAGACATTTAATCTCCTTGAGTACCAGTCTCCTCATCTGTAAAATGGAGAAAATAATAGTATTCGTCTTAGATAGTTGGAAAGATTAAGTAACATGTTGAAAGGTGCTTAGTATAGGACGTGGCACCTACTTAATAAATGTCATAATTATGATTATTGTTATTATTATTTCCTTAATCTCGGGTTCTCATCTCATCCAATCCAATCCATTCTCTTCCCACCCTGAGGAATTCCAGCTACACTATAGTTTGCATTACTACCCCATCTCTAAGGATGGGGGGAAGCTACCTCTCTTGTGATGACTCTTGCCCAAATTTCTATAACAGTCCACAGGCATAGGGAGGGGACTGGTCAAGCCCCTGTGCACACATTCTCTCCTTCCCCAAACCCAGTCAGGCTCAGAGGTAATAATAACCAGGAGGGCTTGAAAATCTATGGGCCCAGCAGCTGCAGTGTCACTTGTAGACTGCAGGAGGCAGCAGCGTATTGAGAACAGCTTTAGGACTTAGCTTAAGGGCTTGGGGAGAGAAGAGAGGGTGAAGAGGCTGCCCAGAGCTGGAGCCTGAGGAGGGGAGAAGGGAAGGAGAATGACTGTCTATACTAGGACTACGTACCCATTGCCTGTGCCTTCCTCCCTACAGAGGGGTTCCTAACTCCTCATTGAAGTCTGTAGGGCTTGTCATGCTTTAGTGAAGTCTCCCCCCCCCCCCCGCCCACACACACACACGTAGGGCCTGTCTCCACTAAGTGAGGTCAGTGCTCCTTCAGTGGTGCCCATTTCCTCAGTGTAGTGAGGGGCCCCTTAGTGGGGTTTGAGTCCCCTCAGTGGGGTCCATGTCTCTTTAGCAAAGTCTATATCTTCTGTATCTCCCAGGAGGAAGTCCATGTCCCCTCAGTAGAATCAGAGACCATCAATGCCATTTATGCCCTATTAGCAGGGTCCACAGCCCTTCATTGAGATCTGAGATCCCTCAACAAGATCTGTGCTCCATTAATGGAATTCCCTTAATGGAGTACCTTCAGTATAGTGTGTGTCCCTTCAGTGCAGTTAATGTCTTCTTGATGAAATCTCTGTCTGCTCAGTGGGGTCCATGTCCCCTCCATGAGGTCTGTACCCCTTCAGAGCCTTGAGACTCTCCCTTCAGGATTGGGTAGGCTCTGGATAATAGGTCTGGCCATGCAGAGTTCTGTTTTGTTTTTGTTTTTTGTTTTTTTTCGGTTT
The DNA here is from genome assembly GCF_002007445.2 of Ailuropoda melanoleuca. NCBI lineage: Eukaryota > Metazoa > Chordata > Mammalia > Carnivora > Ursidae > Ailuropoda > Ailuropoda melanoleuca. The sequence continues at coordinate 68,763,491 of NC_048230.1, read as the reverse complement.
AGGGTGTGCTGGGCTTGTGGTAGCTGAACAAAGAATAAGGGAGAAGGTGGGAAGAAAGCCTGGGCCAGATGGGGTCACAAGCCCTGTGTAGGCTTCAGGAGGTGGGGACTTCCTGCTTTGACCATCAGAAGCACTCTCACAGTTAGTTATCTAAGGAGCTTTCCTGCTTAGATAGACTATTCTGTGAACTGATGGGGGGGGCCTTCTTGCTAGTGAATGCAAGTGGGAGATGGAGGGTCCTGCCTGGCTTCTCCTTTCTGGAGTGGAAAGGTTGGAGGGAAGCCAGAAGTAATTGAACCCAGTTGTGGCAGGTGAGAGGGGTTTCTTGGTGAAATCAAGAGATTGGGAAGGAAAAAAGGGTGTGAGCAATTTTTCCTCTTTTGCATAGACTTTAGTATTTTAGAAATGTTACCTTCAGCCTGATGAGGGGAAGTCAGGAGACCAAGGTTTGGCCCTAACCTGGTTGTTGTTTGATCCGTGACCTTGCACAAATTGTTTCCTTTCCCTGAGTTTACCATTTGTGTAATGAGAAGGGGGTTTAGTAGCAAAGACCTGAAGCGCCTCCTCGTCTTCACTGGAGTTTTTACTTTAGATCTGGGTGGAAGTTTGTGGAGGTAGAGAGAGTAAAGACATATCTTCAGGGGTGGGAGAAAATTTGAGCTGGTCCCAAGGTTAGCAGAGAGGGCATCCTGTCCCCAGGCTGTGCTCTCAGCGTCGTGGAAGGAGTTTTTCCTGGGGACAAAAGGGAGGGGTTTACTGAGAATTGGGGAATAGTTCTGAGGGTGCGGGTGTCATCCACAAAGGACCCTACTCCACCTGGCTTTCCAACTCGGTGGGGTGATAGTTAGGCTTGTGCAATCAGATCACGGGGCGGCTCCATTATGGGCCTGATTCAACTCCTCTCGGTTGCCCAGTTCTTTCCCGCTCGAGCCCCGCCCTAACCCAACTTTTCATCTGTCACTCCTAGACGCCACCCGACCACGGTCACTCCATGATCCAGCCTCCTCTCCTGTCACATCCATCCTCGCCACTCTCCGTCACTCCATGACGGGAGAGGGCCCACCTCCTCTACTGTCACGCCTGGCCCCTCCCCTCCAAGATTCCGTCCTCTCCAGTCAGGCCCGGCCCCGCCCCCTCTGCTCTCACTCTACTGCCCCACCCCTTCTTCAGTCAGCTCCGCCCCCAACCCTCAAGCAATGCTCGACTTTTCCCTCGGTCAGTCTTTGCTAACCCTGGTCCCGCCCCCGTCGGGCGTGGCTCCCCCCCCTCCAGACCTTTCACAGCCTGGTCTGCCTACGCCACGCCTTCTCCGACCGGGTCTCTCCTCCTCCCGTAAGGCCCCGCCCCTCGGCCGGGCTGTTTTCCCCGCCTGGGCGCCGGGAGCGACAGTGAAAGCTCCTACAGCGCTCGGACCTTGACGTGATGGGGCTTCCGGAGGAGCGGGGCCGAAGCGGCAGCGGGAGCGCGGAGCGGGAGGAGGCTGGAGCCCGGAACCGGGTGCGGAGTTGGTCTCCGCCGCCCGAGGTCAGCCGTTCCGCGCACGTCCCGTCGCTGCAGCGCTACCGCGAGCTGCACCGGCGCTCAGTGGAGCAGCCGCGAGGTGAGGCCGGGCCCGGGCGGCCCTGGGCGGGGTCAATGAGGAGAGAAGTGGGGGTTTCCAGACGAGTGAGGAATTGGGCGCGTGGCGTGGGGAACGAGGGTTTCGTGAGGAGATCGGGGTTCCTTGGCGGAGTTGGGGTTTCCCTTGGGGGGTTGAAGGGCCTGTGAAGAGATGAGGAGGTTCTTGGAGGAGATGGAAAAGGAGTTCCGGGAGGATATGGAGGTTCTATGGGGAGAAGGAGGGTTCTGTGTGGAGATGAGGGTTCCCTAGGAGTTGAAGAGTTCCTTGGCGACTTGGGGGTTTCGTGAGGAGATGGGGCTTCCTTAAGGATAGTGAAAGTTCCGTGAGAGAAGGAGAGTTCCTAACGTGAAAGGATCGGTTCTCAGAGGTGAAGGGGGTGCCTTTGAGGGGAGGAGAGCCACAGAACTTTGCTCCCTTTCGCGCCAAGTCAGCCGTTGCTTCCTGACACCTTTTACCCTGTGACTTAGTCTCCACTGTTGAGGGTCAGTAACTGGTCTGGTTCCCATCCTGGGGTCCCCAGGAGTAACGGAGTCCCAGATCTGTTTTTCATGTTTCAGAAATCGCAGTGAAAATTACGCAATGTAAGACCGAACAAGTCACTAAAATGCCACGTTTTTTTTTTTTTTAAGTTAGGCTGGGATTGTAATAACTCAGAAATTCTGATAGATAGGCCCATGTCTTTAATAATGTGTAAGGAAAATTCTTTGCTCTTGCCCTCGGTCAGCATAAGGGGTCAAAACTGTACCCGAGTTGGGAGGCAGCATTATGTTTGGCAGTGGGATAAGCATGGGCAATGAATCAAACCCAGAAAAATCTAGATTTAGATCCTGGCTCTACTACTCATTCACTGCACGGTCTTAAGCAGAGTTTTAAACCTGTTTGAGATTCCTTTTCTTCATCTGTAAGATACAGCTAATAATACTTGCTTCTAGGTTTGTTTGAGGTCCAAAGCAGGTGATAGGTGTGCATTGTAGAGTGCCTGATGCACAATTCAATAAATGGTGGTTAATTTGATAGCAATAAGAACAACGTGGAAAAAGCGATTACTGAGTAATGCAAGACAGGATTGAATCAAGTGTAGAATGGTTCATTGTTACAGGCAGTGTCCAAGTTTGAATCCTCAGACCTGTTTTCCTTTCTCTTCCTTCTCTGTATTTTTCCCCATCATGAGTTCATCTGTTTTGCAACTATTTCTATAGTAATAACATCTGTATATTTAGCCCTGGGCCCAGGATCCCACTTATGCTCTGGTCCCAAATTTCATAGGTCTGTAGATCATTTTATTCACACACCTTGATGTTATACCATATTTAACATGACTGTGACCAATTTTCCCTCCCAAATCTGCTCTCCCCTTAATTTTCTAATCCCTGTCAATGGCAGTATCCCAAACTAAATCTTTCATCATCCTCTCCTCTAATAAAATCTGTCAACCACAGATAGATCTTTTCTATCTGTATATCTCATTTAAGATTATTTATTGCTTACTGAGCACAAATTCTGTTTGATTTGATGTAGAGACTGTTATCCCCATTATACAAAGAAGAAAACTGAAGCATAGAGGGGTTAACTAACTTGTACAAGGTCACAAAGCTACAAAGCAGTGGATCTGGGATTTGATCTAAGGTAGTCTTGACTACAGAATCTATACTCCTGATAGCTATATTCTTCCTCTTCCCTGACCTCACCGTCTGTCTTTCACCAAATTCTGTTAAATACTCTTTCAAAATGTCTCTGATTACCTTTTCTTCCATTCCCAAAGAACCTTTTAATTCAAGGAAGCAGCCTCTTAATTGGTTCTCCTGTCCCCTGGTCTCACCCACCTTCAATCTCTCTCCTACTGTTATCTAAAATAAACACTATTAGATTGATACCTGGAAACATTGCTTTCATATGTCACTTCAAAAACTTCCAGTATTTCTCTGTTTCCTCCAATTTCAAATTAAAATTCTGCCTTTCTTTCAAGGTCTGGGTAACTAGCTCCACCCCACCCCTCTATTCTTAACTTCTGCTATTCCCTACCACACCCTTTATTCTAGATAAGTCGTTCTCACTGATACACTGGATACACAAAAGTTTCTTTTCCATCTCTTTGCCTTTTCCCATTTCCTTCTGCTCCTCTCTACCTAGTCAAACTCCACCAGTTCCACACAGCATTCCCTGATCATTCAGTCCATGCTCATCTTTTAATCTTCTGAACTTCTTCTGTACTTAGAATGTGTGTCAACAGAACATCCAGATTTCAGCACCTCTACCAAAACAAAACTAAGCGATCATAAAACTCAGTTTTCTTCATCCTTATTGATACGCATAAATGTGGTTCATAAATAGTTTTACATAATCGATGCCTACTCTTATCACTTAAAAATATTTTTGAGTGTATACATGTACTTGATGTAGTTGTAACAACAGATCTGATTTTGTATACTGGTTTCCAGCTGTGTGGTCCTTGGGAGAGTTTCCTCTGTTTCCTGAGCTTTGGTTTTCTTATCTATAAAATTAGGATAATTGATGTGTACTTCATAGGGCCATATAAAAATTTAATGAGGCCTTTTGGCTCATTGCATCTGAGAGAGCAAGATGGGTCCCAGCAGCTATTCTGGAGCCATCTTAGGAAGTTTGGCCAGGGTTCTCCTTGCTGCCTATGCTCAAAACAGCATGGTCTGATTGGGCAATATAGCCTCATTATGGGCTGCCAGCGTTTCCATCAGTACATGAAGGATATAGACTTCATTAAGTTGGATTAAGTAAGCTTCTTTGAATGGGTCATCCAAGATACCTACCTTAACTGCAGATATCCAGGATACCTACTTTAATGCTAACCCATTGTACTTAAAATAAAATTATGAGTGTTTTAATATGAAAAAAAAAATAGATTCAATGAGGGATACCTGGCTGGCTCAGTCAATAGAACATGTGACTCTTGATCTAGGGGTTTTGAGTTTGAGACCCACCTTGCATGTAGAGATTACTTAAAAATAAAATCTTTTTGACAAAAAGATTCAGTGAGATTAGCCCAGTGCCTGGTACAGGAATGGCATTCACTAAAATGCCACCTCCCATTTTCTGTCTCTTTAGTGGCCATTTAGTATTCTGTTGTATTACTACTAGTATTACTAGTTTTCATCAGGTTTTTTTTTTTTTTAATTGTTGGTGATGGGTATTAAGGAGGGCACGTATTTCATGGTGCACTGGGTGTTATACGGAAGTAATGAATCATGGAACTTTACATCAAAAACTAGGGATGTACTGTATGGTGACTAACAATATAATAAAAATATTATTAATAAAAAATAATTGTTGTGCTCTTGGGTTGTTTCCAATTTCACTGTTAAAATAGTGTTATTATAGGGGCGCCTGGGTGGCACAGCGGTTAAGTGTCTGCCTTCGGCTCAGGGCGTGATCCTGGCGTCATGGGATCGAGCCCCACATCAGGTTCCTCTGCTATGAGCCTGCTTCTTCCTCTCCCACTCCCCCTGCTTGTGTTCCCTCTCTCGCTTGCTGTCTCTATCTCTGTCGAATAAATAAATAAAATCTTAAAAAAAAATAGTGTTATTATAAACATCTCTTTAGTAATCACTTCATTCTTTCTTTGGCATTTTTTTCTTATATTGTGTTCCCCAAAATTGAGTTAGCAGATGAAAAGGTATAAAAAATTTTATGGCTTTCGTCAGTCACCGCCCTGCTATCCAGTAAGATTATGACAATTTCTTACAATGTCATTGTTATATAAGAGTATCTCTTTTACAGTGCCACTCTGGCACTAGGTTTATCTTTTTATTTTTTAATCTTTGTTAGTTTTATAGGTATATAATTTTACCTTGGGAATGACTTAATTTAGATTTCCTGAATTGATTGCAAGTTGTACACCATGTGATTTAGCTTTCATCTATATTCTGTCTTGCACGTTCAAAAGTATTTCATGTGTTAGTCTTATCTTTCCAACTCGATTGTATAAACTGAATCATGTAACCTTGAGCAAGTCACTCTACCTTTATGAATTTGGTTTGTTATTGGTGAAATGAAGGGGTGATAATCTCTGAAGTTACTTTCATTGTTATGATTCTAAGTGTGTCTCTTCCTTCCCTTTTAGCTCCTGATTGTGTAATTAGGACAGTATCCTAAGTGCTCTGCAATTACATGTTTTACCTGTTGAATACATTTTCTCTGGAATAGCCAGGCAAATATTTTAAGATTATTAATCTGATCATGTCCCTCTCCTTGAAATCCTACAATGGCTTTCCATTCCTCTTAGGATAAATATCAAATTCCTTATCATGCCCAGAAGGATTGCATGATCTGCCCAGTTTACACACCAATTCCTGCTATTCTTTTTCTTGTTCTTAGTGCTCCAGGGTCAAGGAGTTCCTCTTAACCTTGGTTCCTGGTGGGTACTCTGTTCCTGGTGGGGAAGTGGAGAAAAACTCTTATTCATCTTTTAGATTTTAGCAAAAATGTCTTCCTCAGGGCAGTTCACATCTTGATTAGTAACTGTATAACCTAGGGCAAATTATTTAACTTCTCTGCCTTGATTTTTAGATCAATGAAATGAGAATGAAAATGAAGCCTACCTCTCATGGTTGTGGTAAAACTAAATGAGATAATACATATAAAGAACTTAAAGTGACATTTGGCACATAGCAAGTGACACTTGGGCAAGATGTAGTAGGAGAGTGAGGTACTCATTAAATCATTGCCAAGAGTGAATGAACGAATTAAGAGAAAGATGTTACGTGTATCGGAAGGGTCTGTGGGTAAAGGATTTCTTCCTTTCACTAATTAATTCATTAAAAAATTTACTGACTGACTATAATATGCTAAGCATTGTGATAGCACTGGGTAGCTATGATTTGAATAGATGATGAAAAATGGAATGGCAGTTTTGAGGAGGGAAGGAAGAAATTTGAGTCAAGATTCAGCCCATGGGAATAGAAGGTAAGCTGGGAAAGTAGTAGGTGATAAAATTAGAGGAGAGGTAGTGGGTCCTAGAGTACAGGGCAGAGAAGTTGTAACTTGTTCCTGTCGTAGGCTGGTAAACCATCTGGAGGATAAATATGTCTGAGAATCTTAGTGATGTCTGGGCTTCCCTTGCTATTCCAGAGTTTTGGGGAGACATTGCCAAGGAATTTTACTGGAAGACTTCATGTCCTGGCCCATTCCTCCAGTACAATTTTGATGTGACTAAAGGAAAAATCTTCATCGAGTGGATGAAAGGAGCAACTACTAACATCTGCTACAACGTACTGGATCGAATTGTCCACGAGAAGAAACTTGGAGATAAAGTTGCTTTTTACTGGTAAAAACATCTATCTTGAAGTCTGTGATAGATGAAAAGTTACCCCTCACATATATATAGTGTTTCATAGTTAACAAAGTACTTTAAAATCTATTAACTCTTTGATGCTTGCAACAACCTGGCAGAGTAAGTAAAATATCATTAATTTAATCCCAGATGAGGAAAAATACCTCAAGTGAGTTAAATGACTTCCCTAAAATCACTTAATTAGTATGTGACTGAACTGACACTCAGAGCCAAGTGTTCTGATTTCTAGTCTAGTATTCTTGACTTGTAGTTGGAGAGAAAAGAAGGGAGAGGGTAAATGGAAACAAACAAGACTGAGTAGCATTCTTTCTCATATGTTTTGGAGGAAATGGGTATTGAGTTTTTCGCTACCAGGACCACTGTTGTCATCATTATCTTTGAGTGAGCTATAGTACCTGTTGGTTCACAGTCCTTTCTGGAGTTTCCCAGGTGTAATCTGAAACCGGCTCCCATAAACAGGGCAGGGAGAGAGTGAAGAAAGAGGCAACCACTCCAGGTTGGTAGGTGACAGTTTTAATAAGCAAAGAGAACTTACACACAAAGCTTGTTTTGTGGAGCAGCAAGATGAATGGATCACTGCACTTGCCCTCCAAATCTTAAAAGTTTGTAAAGAGTTCCTAAGTGGGCTTAGTACTGTGCAGGTGTTTTCAATACCAAGTCACCACATTGTAAGGCTATATCCTTGGAGTAGCCTCTGGGAGCAGGAAAGGCAAGTGGAACCCACATTCCAAGGGCATGGAAGGGGGTAAGAAGTCTCCTAGTTCCAGGGTCCAGCTCATGGATCAGTCAGGTAAATCAGCAGTCACATCTTTTTGATGACGTTCCCCAGTACCGTCAGACACTATGCTCAAATGCTTAACAGATGTCTCATTTGATACTCAAAACAACCAAGAATGCACTGTTTTCCTCATTTTACATGTGTGAAAGCAAATTCTAAGATGTTAAGTGACTTATCCAAAGCCATACAGCTAATAAGAAGTAGAGCTGAGGTTCAAACCCGGGTAGTATAGTTATAGAGTTTACTCATAACTGTGACACTGTGCTATCCCCCTAATTCTTTTTTTTTTTTTTTAAGATTTTATTTATTTATTTGACAGAGAGACAGCCAGTGAGAGCGGGAACACAAGCAGGGGGAGTGGGAGAGGAAGAAGCAGGCACCCAGCAGAGGAGCCTGATGTGGGGCTCGATCCCAGATCACCGGGATCATGCCCTGAGCCGAAGGCAGACGCTTAACGACTGCGCTACCCAGGCGCCCCTATCCCCCTAATTCTTTACATTAGCTTTTCAGTAGCTTTGCAATGTAGGTGAAGAAGTGAAGCACAGAGAGTTACAATAGTTAATAAAGGAATAAAGTCATAGGGTAAGCCAGGATTTAAACCCAAGTCTGTTTGACTCCTTGCTGGTAACACTAGGTCATTCTGCCTCCCAGTGGGAACTTTTTTTTAAAATTTATTTGAGAGAGAGAATGAGTGAGCATGGGGTAGGGGGGTGGGGAGGCTGGGCATAGAGAGAGGGAGAAACTTAAGCTGACTCTGCTAAGCATGGAGCCTGATGCAGGGCTTGATCTCACAACCCTGAGATCATGACCTGAGCCGAAACCAAGAGTCGGTTGCTCAACTGAGTCACCCAGGTACCCCAATTTTTTTTTTTTAAGTGGGCTCTACACTAGCAGAGCCTAACGTGGGGCTGGAACTCACGACCCTGAGATCAAGACTGAGATCAAGAATCAGCCGCTTAACCTACTGAGTCACCCAGGTGACCCCCACAGTGGGAACTTTTTAAGATCTCCTCCTTCCAGGGGCACCTGGGTGGCACAGCGGTTAAGCGCCTGCCTTCGGCTCAGGGCGTGATCCCGGCGTTATGGGATCGAGCCCCACATCAGGCTCCTCCGCTATGAGCCTGCTTCTTCCTCTCCCACTCCCCCTGCTTGTGTTCCCTCTCTCGCTGGCTGTCTCTATCTCTGTCGGATAAATAAATTTAAAAAAATCTTAAAAAAAAAAAATCTCCTGCTTCCAGCAACATAGCTTATAGGTGGTGTTACTACACTGAACCCAAATAGGACCTTGAAGTTCCAGTAATTGGGGTGTTGTTTCTGCCACCACCCATGAGCACTTTGAGAATTGATCTGTTCCTTTTTAAGTGAGCCAGTAGGAGCAGCTTGGATGTTTCGTGGAAGAGTTAATTAGTACTCAGTCAAAATTTGCCCAGTTTATATGATATATTGATAAGAGCCCTAATGTGAGCCCAACTCTGCTGTTCACTGACTACATAACACAGGCAAGGCATTTAACTCTCTGAGAGTCCATTTCCTCTTCCATAAAATTGGGATAATAATTTCACCCTTGTCCTCTCTCATTAGATTGTTACGAGAATCAAATGGGATGATGTAAAAGCATTTATTTACTTATTGGAAAACACTGTACAAATGTGAGTGGTGTATTCACATTGCCATTGCTCAATTTGGGGTTACTTTGCCACTGAAACTCAGTCTTTAATGTCTGTTGGGACTTTCTTTAGCTCTTGTCCTGGGACTTTATGGCTTGAGCTGCAGCTGACCCTTGGGTTCACCTCCTAAGTTCCTTAGGGATCAGAAAATCTTTAAAGATATGTAAAGGAGATCCTTGTGCCTGATGTTGTTTCCTGGTTTAAAGTAATTCAGGTGTGTGATGAAAGGCTGAGAAAACACAGGCCAGAGTTGTTCAAGTACTGGAGATTGATAGCTCCAGAATTCTGAAGCCCTTATTTCTATCCAGACCTGAACAGGCTCTAGAGAGCCTTTCTTTTCCCATTTATAAAATGAGGGTAGTAGACTAGATCAGTGTTTTCTAAAGAACGCTCCAGAAACCACTCATTACTAGAGATATTAGGGGCTTAATTCATGAAACAAATGAGTCTGATAAACACTACATAATAAATTGCTTGTGGGATTCCCAGTATGTATTAACATAAAGCCTCCAAGAATTCCTACTGTAAAGATACCTGATTAATTTTTTTATACATGGGATTACCCAAATTTATTTGAACCCCAAACACTTTTTACAGCATTCTATTAACATTACAAGAAGCAGTATTCCATGGAACACCCAATTAGGAAGTACTGGACTATATAATTTCTAAATTTGCTTCTAGTGCAAAATTCTATAACTCCACAACAAGACATCTTCACCCCATTTTTACATTGGTCACTCAACTAACAAGAATTTTTAAAGATGTTGGCTGGTCAGTCATATATTAGGTATTATGGAAATAGGGGTAGAGGAATGGGAGACACGTACTACATGGGCCATTATTATTCAATTATTATTATTATTTTTTAAAGATTTTATTTATTTATTTGACAGAGATAGACACAGTCAGCGAGAGAGGGAGCACAAGCAGGGGAAGTGGGAGAGGAAGAAGCAGGCTCATAGCGGAGGAGCCTGACGTGGGGCTCGATCCCACAACGCCGGGATCACGCCCTGAGCCGAAGGCAGACGCTTAACCGCTGTGCCACCCAGGCGCCCCTATTATTCAATTATTTTATGTTAATAATAAAGTAAAACCAAGCTACAAATATATCATAGTTGTTATAAAAAAGTAAAGTGCAAATAGGCCAGATATTTGGTTATTTCCCTTTTTTACCTCCATAATTTTAAATAATATACTAATACTGCATACTTTAGAAAGTATGACTTCCTATTATGATAGATGAGAATTTGGTTCTTATACATTCCTCCAACTTCTTTCTTTCATCTACCTAGCTCTGTTTTTTAGTTAGTTTAAAACCAATGTTTATATAAGAGATATATATTATGATTGCATTTCCTTTTATGAATTTCTTTTTTTGTTTTCTCTGAAGTTAAAAATTGCCTGCCATTTTTTCTTGCATTATTTACCTTTAGCTTGTTCTCAATATTTTTCAAACTCTATCATATCATTTATTCTATGAAGTTGTCTTTTTCCTCTAAAATCTTTTTTTCTTTTTGGAGTCTGCCTTCTTCCTGCTCTAATTTTTATTTTTAAATAAAAATAAACCTTTTTTAAAAAAAAGGTTTATTTATTTATTTGAGTGAGAGAGAGAGGGCGTGCATGGGGGGTGCAGAGGGAGAGAGAATCCTGAAGCGCAGAGCCTGGACGTGGGGCTTGATCCCAGGACCCTGAGATCATAACCTGATCCCAGATCAAGAGTCGGCTGCTTAACTGACTGAGCCACTCAGGCACCCTTATTAATGCTTTTTAAAATGACATCTTTTTCAAGATTTCCTCCAATTGATATACTTCTTATGGTGCCACAGTATGACTTTCTTTTCAACCTAAGCTATGTCATTTATATAGCTCTAGTGGCATTAGCAAACCACATTTATAGCTCATTGCTTGTTTTGGGGCATGTTCTGAAATAATGCATAGAGGAAATAGTGCTTTTAGATCCATATTAAGGAAGAATCTGGCCTTTTACTTTTGGCTTGACACATTGTAGATGTTCATGGAATAATAGTATTTTTAGAACTTGAAGTGACCATTTAGATTCCATCTAGGCCAATTCTCTTTACAAATGGATAAAGACCAGGATGGCTAAGTGATTTGCTTAAGGGTTATATACCTGCTTGGAGACAGGAGAGCTGAGACCAGTCTCCAGATAGCCTCACTCCTAGTCAGCTATTCTTTTCGCCATGTGATCCTACTTCATTATTCTCGTTGTCCAACACTAGGCTGTGACAGCTGAAAAGAGAAATTTGTCATATTAGTCAAATTAATTTAAATTAATTTTAAGTTCATTTGCCTACAAATATAAGATAAAATGTATTATCATGTGTTAATGGCCCAGATCTTGGTTTCATGGAATTGACATTCTGTTTGGAATACCAAATGGGCCTATATAAATCAGCTGGAGAGCAATTATGGGCCAAATTGCAAAGAGCCACTTACACAAATAGTTCACAGAAGGGAGAAAGCATGTAGGGAGGCAGTATGATAAAAATTAGGAGAATAAGTTTTGGTGTCAGACTAACCTGAGTCCTGTTTCTGCCACTAAATAGCTGTATGATTTTGTACAAATTATTTAATCTCTTTGAGCCTCAATGTAAAATGTGGATAAAAGCTTCCATCTCATGGAGTTATTGATTGAATAGTATAACAAACTGATGTGTCCAATTCCTGGCACATTGAAAACATTCAAAAAATATTTGCCATCATTACTATTATATTGGGACAGTGAGAAGACCAAATTTGCCTGGAGTAAAGAGTTCATATAGGGAACAATTTATTCATTCAATAAATACTTTTTGTGAACTTGCTACATATCAGGAACTATTCTGGACAATATCCATGCCTTCATGGAGGTTCTATTTCAGCTTCAGGAGAGAGACAATAAACAAACAAGCCAGTAAATACATGACAGGTAGTGATAAGTGCTATAGAAAACTACAGAGTGGCATTAAGGAAAAGGGAATGACAACAAAGAGTGGGGGTTGATAAGGGAATAACTGTCTGATGAAGTTGACATTTGAGCAGACATTTAGGAAGTAAATGGAGTGTGCCATGCAGATAGTTGGGTTGGGAAGGAGAAATATTCCAAGTACATGGAAGAGCAAGTGCAAAAGCCCTGAGGTAGGAATGTGCTGCTGTTTGGTTGAAGACTAGCTGGAAGTTAGTGTAGCTGAAGCAGTGTGAACTAGAGAAAGAGAGAGTATTAGGAATGAGGTGAGCAGGACACTAGATCGTGTAGAACCTTGAAAGTCACTATAGGCTTTTGGGGTTTATTTATAGTGAAATAGGGAACCACTGGACAGTCCTGAGCACAAAAGTGACAACCATTTGATGTCTATTTAGAATCTTTCTGTCTTTTGTGTTGAGAATAGAAGACAAGAGTAGAAGCAGAGAGGCCAATTAGGAAGCTATTATAGAAATCAGATGAGCAATGTGGGTGATTTAGACCATTGTAGTATCTTGAAGGTGGTTAGAAGTGGTCAAAATCTGAATCTATTTTGAGTGAAGAGCCCATGAAATCTACTGACTTGGATTGGATGTGGGGAGTGAAATCAAGAGGAGTCAAGGTTGTCTTCAACAGTGGGTAAGGTCCAGGAATGGAAGATCTTTGGAGACCTATGAAAGTATATGAAGGGGAATGATGTGGTCATAACTGGGTTTAAGAAGATTTATATGGATACATATGGAAATGGGAGTATGAAGCCAGATTGCTGGGAGTTTATTATTCAGGGTAGAGGTGCCTGAACTGGGTTACTGCTGGTGGGAATGGAATGGAAAGATGAAATTTTAAAGTAATTTGGAGGAAAAAAACCAACATAGGTAACTGCATATGTAGATGGTAGAGAAACAGAAAGTTGGGACAGAAGAGTCAACAGTCCCTCTAGTCTGTATAACATTTTACCTTTTTCAAAGGTACATGCTCATCTGATCCAAAAGCTAAATCTGCCCTCTAAACACCTGGTTTCAACCTCTCTTGTACTTTCTTCCTCCTAGTGTGGCTGTAGAGGTATTAGTAGGGGCTTAATGTGTACATGTGTGAGAAGGTGATCAGTGACAAAGTTACTGGAGTAGACATTCAGGGAGAGATAGGGATGTTAGGGGTAGTTCAAGGAGTGGGGACTGGCTAGTTGAAGAGACACTGGGGGACAGTAGAAGATTTGGAGGATTAATTAAAGGGTTTGTGCGGAAAGAGGGAAGAGAGTGGTTGACGGCTATTATTCTGGCAGTTTATACTAACTGCTAAATCCCTAGGTTATTCCAGGAGAGGACCCCAGTCTCCAAAACTCAAGAAAATTAGTATAGTCCATTCCTTCCACTGTTTTTTTTTTTCAGTTGCCTCTGACTGTCATCATCTGTGTGCCGTCTCACCTCTCATCCTCAGCTAAATCATTGTCCTATAGCCTCTGGCTGTTGTGAATCCTTAGAAACCAGAGCTTCTGAGAGGCAGGTGACTTTAGAAACTCTGCTCTCGGAATTCCTGTGTTCTCCCAAGTATGAATTCCAGAGTGTGATATTTAGAATTCTCCAGATCCCTGGGAGGTATGTGTATGTGTATTTGAAAAGGTAGAAAGGTGAGATAAGCCCATGTTCTGACAGGGAGAAGATTGTCAAGGTGATATGGAAAGCCAGACCCTAGATTGTACTGCCCTAGCATTCATATCCAAGGACTCTGTTAATTACCTAGGTCCATGTCCTGGAGTTCCTTTCAGTGATATGGGAAGGAAAGGACTTTTTTGTCCTCCATCTATGTCTTCGCTAGTTTCACAATAGTGTATTTACTAATTAAAATATACATGGTATGAGATACCACCTTACACCAGTTAGAATGGCAAAAATTAACAAGACAGGAAACGACAAATGTTGGCGAGGATGTGGAGAAAGGGGAACCCTCTTACATTGTTGGTGGGAATGCAAGCTGGTACAGCCACTCTAGAAAACAGTATGGAGGTTCCTCAAGATGTTAAGAATACAGCTACCCTATGACCCAGCAATTGCAGTACTAGATATTTACACCAAAGATACAGATGTAGTGAAAAGAAGGGGCATGTGCACCCAACTGTTCATAGCAGCAATGTCCACAGTAGCCAAACTGGAAGGAGCTGAGATGTCCTTCAACAGATGAATGGATAAAGATGTGGTCCATATATACAATGGAATATTACTCAGCCATCAGAAAGGATGAATACCCACCATTTGCATCAACGTGGATGGAACTGGAGGGGATTATGCTAAGTGAAATAAGTCAAGCAGAGAAAGAAAATTATCATATGGCTTCCCTTACATGTGGAACATAAGGAATAGCATGGAGGACATTAGGAGAAGAAAGGGAAGAATGAAGGGGGAAATCAGAGGGGGAGACGAACCATGAGAGACTATGGACTCCAGGAAACAAATGGAGGGTTTCAGTGGGGAGGCGGGTGGGAGGATGGGTTAGCCCAGGGATGGGTATTAAGGAGGGCACATATTACAATGAGCACTGGGTGTTATACGCAAACAATGAATCATGAACACTACATCAAAAACTAATGATGTACCATATGGTGACTAACATAACATAATAAAAAAATATGTATACACGGTGTGGAAAAACACTCACTTGAGAAAGTAGATTGCCTCAGACCATCTCTTCCCTTCTCTAGGCCTTCCGTTTTTGAGAGTGTGGTAGAGGATTAACTACAGATACTCTGCAAGGTTCTTCTTCCGGCTCTTATAGTTCAGGAGTCTATGATTGTTTCTGAAGAGGAAGTGGTTTTTAGACTGTCTGATGCAACCTATAGGGACTTTATGGTGACTCAGTAGGTGGGCTGGGCTTCTGTTTGAAATGGTGAAATAAAGGCAGGATTTTAGAAGGTTGGGGGTGAAAGGGCTGAGGTAGAGAGTCTGCTCCCCTTGCCTGGGGGCAGTACTAGTGCTGGTAGCATACACTTTATGCTAGTGGAGGTATGTGGGGAAATAACTGTTGCTGGGAACAGTTTTTCTCAGTGAATCTGGTGGGCAGATTGCAGAGGAGGGCTGGAGGAATTCATGTTTAAGGTGGATCTCTAATCTGTTTCTTTCACTTCTCCCTTGGTTTCATGACCCTTGATGCCTTAAAGAATTCCTCCCTAAAGTGGTGAAAATGAGACAAGTAGTCTGTGTTGTCCAAGTTACTGGTCACTTTTTAGAAGTAGGTGGGATATGAATAATAAATGTATAATAATATAGTTTGTTACAGATTAATATATTATTATATATGCTAACATATGTGATAGTAAATATATAATAAATGGAGACTGTCTTGAAGCCTGATTCAGTGTTCTGAGCTCCTGTCAACTTTCTTGAGTTTGTGTCTGGCCCTGACTTCTTATACCAGTGTGTTTAGTAAATAATGGGGAGAATGGCTTTAGGTAATGCCCTTCTCTGGGCTTTTTACCACCTGTAAACTGTAGGGGATGAACAGGATACTTGTTAAAGTTACTTCTAGCACGGATCTTTAGAATCACTGTCACAAATGTAGGGAACTGCAGTGACAGGGCAGCTGCGAGAGGTTGGAGGTAGGGTAGGATCCCAGTGGTGAATTCCTGTCCCTTGAAGGTAGCAGGAGTCAGGAGGGAGCATCTTTCGGGTAGTCTCACATTTACAACTGCAAGTATAAAAGGCATGGAACTGAGGATGGGCCTTCCTTCTTTTCTCGGATTTGGTATGAGAGAAATTGGGCATTGATAATGATCCTCAGTGTCTGATACCTTGAACCTCTATCTGAGAGTTTGAGATTCTCAGTTCTGATCCTTTGAGGTCATTTATTTTTTATTTTTTAAAGATTTTATTTATTTGAGAAAGGGAGTAAGCGAGAGAGAACACAAGTGGGGAGGGGCAGAGGGAGAGGGAGGAGACTCCCCCCTGAGCAGGGAACCAACATGTGGCTTAGATCCCGGGATTCCAGGATCATGACCCCAGCTGAAGGCAGATGCTTAACCAACTGAGTTACCCAGGTGTGCCCCTCCTTTGAGGTCATTTAGTCTACTTCCTAAACAAAGCGGGAATTGTAGCCCCAATATCTCCATCACCAGCAATCCCCATGTGTGATCATTCTGATTATGGAATACTACCAAGACCACAGAGTTCACTCATTCCCTGTCCCATTGTTGGGTATCTCTGCTACAAAGTTCTTAGATATATTCCCTCCCTATTTCTTTCTCTCCGCTCAATCTTCTTCCTACGGTTTTCATTCTATTTTATGGGGCTACATAGAATAATCCTATTTTATGATATTTGAGGGCAGTTATTTTATCTCTTTGCTAGGCTGAATGTGGAATTATAAAAATTTAAACCTAGAAGATGCCTTGAAGATCATCTAATTCAGTAATTATCAATTTTTTAAGGCATTAGAATCCTTCTGTTCAAATAAAAATTATATGTATAGTGATTAACAACAGTAGGCTCTGGACTCTGCCTGGATTTCAATCCTTACTCTAATACTTATTAGTTGGGCAAGTTGCCTCCCTCTTTATTTTTTTGCATTTTAAAGATTTTATTTATTTGAGAGAGAGAGAGAGAGAGAGAGCATGAGCAGGAGGAGGGGCAGAGGGAGAAGGAGAAGCAGACTCCCCACTGTGCAGGGAGCCCAACACGGGACTCTATCCCAGGACCCTGGGATCATGACCTGAGCCGAAGGCAGCCGCCCAACCAACTGAGCCACCCAAACATCCCACCTCACCTCTTTAAACCTCACTTTTCCTATCTGTAAATGGGAATAATAATAGTTCCTATGACATGGATTGTTGTGCGGAATAATTGGAATAATCTGTGTAAAGGGCTTAGTGCTTGGCAAACAGTGTGTTAGCTATTTTTATCATTATTACCAAGAGCCCCATACCTAAAACAGGCAAGAGCAGAGTTGATCTGGTTGAAACATGAATGGGAGGACCAGAGCCACATTCTTTTGGCTTCTTCACCTTGTCACTGAGGTCCCTATAAGCTCTGTATGTAGAACATTTAGGGATTTGTAAACCTCAGTTTGAAAACCCCTAATCTGGGGTTTATGGATGAGGTAATACTGAGTCCACATTCCCAGATTCCTTATATAATGTGGTTTCCTGAACAACTCTTTCATCATCGATGTCAGTCTCCTCTGGACATACTCTGTTGGTCATTATCTCTAACGAAGTATTCTAGCTATGGTCTGCCTTGGGCAGGGAACTATTACCATTCTTTGCTCTACCTTTACATACCTAAGATTACATTAGCCCCATTGACAGCCATACTCTACAACCCAATTTACAATCTCGTGTAATACCTGAGATTTTTCTATTTATTCAAATAATAAACTAAGTCTCCTTTATACTGTACTTGTATGTTTGTTCCCTTGGTTTTTTTTTTTTTTTTTGAACCTGGGTATGGTTTACTACAATACTTAACAGATGAGGAACTTGAGGCTTAGAAAGTGGAAGTGACTTGGCCAGTCACATAGCAGTTGTAACTTGTTCTGGACAGAACACTTATATTCTCTGTTGTAGACACTATGCTTATTTACAAAGCCTTTGCTTCTTTGACAGTTTGCCACTTGTGGCAAATCAGGCTTCAATTTGCCACTTGTCTGGCCAGCAGTTTATTTTGTGGATTTAGGGCTAGCTTTAGAAATGTCGACTGCAATTTGTAATTTATATGGCTAAAGACATTAAAGGGCAAACCTCAAAGAAATAACATCCTTTCTTTAGCTGAGATATGCTCATGTATCCACTCATCAAACAATTTTTTACTGAATATCTACTATATGTAGTCTGCATTCTACCTGGATGGAGGGCATAGGGCAAAGGCAAAGGGACAATAAACAGGCAGTAGTTCAGGCAAAATATAAAAAATGGAGATAAGGGTAGAGGTTGTGAAAAGTGGTCAGATTTTGGAATATTTTGAAGCAGAGCCAATAGGATTTGCTGATGAACTTGATGTGGGGTAGAAGAGAATGGAGTCAAGAATATCTCAAAGGTTTTTTTGGGCGCCTGGGTGGCTCAGTTGGTAAAGCCTCCGACTCTTGGTTTCAGCTCAGGTCATGATCTCATGGATCATGGCCCCACATCAAGCTCCCTGCTCAGTGGGGAGTCTGCTTGAGATTCTCTCCCTCTGCTGCTCTCACTCTCTCTCAAATAAATAAATCTTCTTTAAAAAAGAATATCTCAAAGGTTTTTTGTCTGAGCATCTGGAAAAATGGAATTTTCATTAGTTGAATTGGAGAAGAAAGAAAACTGGGAGGAGAAGCTTTGGGGAGGATCAGGAATTTGTATTTCACACACAGAGATGTAAAATAGCAGCTTTGACAAGTGCTAAGTAGCCAATGAAGAATTTCAGTTAGAAGTATGACATATCAGACATTTTGAAAAGATCAATCTCTTTTTTTTTTTTTTTTAAGATTTTATTTATTTATTTGACAGAGAGAGAGACAGCCAGCGAGAGACGGAACACTAGCAGGGTGAGTGGGAGAGGAAGAAGCAGGCTCCGAGTGGAGGAGCCTGATGCGGGGCTCGATCCCATAATTGCTGGGATCACGCCCTGAGCTGAAGGCAGACGCTTAACTACTGAGCCACCCAGGCGCCCCAAAAGATCAATCTTTTTTTTTTTTTTAAGATTTTATTTATTTATTCGACAGAGATAGAGACAGCCAGTGAGAGAGGGAACACAAGCAGGGGGAGTGGGAGATGAAGAAGCAGGCTCATAGCGGAGGAGCCTGATGTGGGGCTCGATCCCATAACGCCGGGATCACGCCCTGAGCCGAAGGCAGACGCTTAACCGCCGTGCCACCCAGGCGCCCCAAAAGATCAATCTCTTGAGCATATATATTTAAAAAAAATTTTTTTAAAGCCTAGCCTGAGGATCTGCTGGCAGAGGTCCTAACCATTGCTTTGTGACCTTTGGTTACACAAAGTTATGATACCCTTCTGAGCCTCAGTTTCCAGACCTTTCAAATGGGATAGCAAATCTTGTCCTGCCTATCTCAAAAAATTGCCATAAGGATTAGCTGAGATGAAAGATGAGAAAACAGGGGTGCTGGGGTGGCTCAGTCTGTTAAGTGTCTGCCTTCAGCTTGGGTCATGATCCCAGGGTCCTGAGATCAAGCCCTGTGTCGGGCTCCCTGCTCAGCGGGGAGTCTGCTTCTCTACCTCCTTCCTGCTTGTGCTCTCTCTATCTCTGTCTCTCTCAAATAAATATTTTTTTAAAAGATGAGAAAACATACTGGAAAGATTTATTACTGTGCAGTGGTGCTAATACTCATACATACCACACACGTCCAAGGGCGTTGTTAGGCAGAGATTCAAGACTGGCAGCCACATGACTTTTCTATCTTTTCCGAAATGCCCTTCTTTCCTCTCATGAACACTTAGTCTCTTTTCTCACTCTTCTCTCAAACTTAGCTCAAAATCCACCATTTCCAGGAAATGTGTGATGATCAACCACACTTAATTCTTTTTGCATTCCTTTAGTGTTATCCTACACGTGCATTTTCTTGCTTTCCTTGATCACTGTCCCCGAAGACTGGCCTTAGATAGTGGGTGGTTTGGATCTCTCTAATTAAAGGATTTTAAGCTTATGAAAGTAAGGACTAACCTCTCATTCCATTTCATTTATGATATGATAAGCAGTAGGCACCACTTGTCAGGTGGTCATTCTGGCAAAGATCATTTCCATTCCTTCATGGCTTGGGATTTAGTAGCTAAAAAGTTTTGAGGTAGAGGAGGGGCCTTTAATCTAGTGGACTTTTTGGCTTTTCTTTACAGAATAAAATTTAAACATTTGGGGTTCAATAGATGATCCCTCCCTAGTCTATATTATCAATCTTTAAAGTTTTGAAACATACCTAAATTTATAGAAAAGTTGCAAGTACAGCTCTTTCTCAGTCACTGGGTCTGTGCTTAGGTACAGATGGGAGAGTAGAGCCAACCCAGCAGTGGTCAGGACCTGGGTTTGTCATAAAACCTATGTGACTCCATGGAGACCCTTCAGGAAATCCCCTCAACCAAGAGCTGAAGCTGATTAGCAAGTATGGGCTCTGGAACAAATAAATGTGAGGTCTAGAGGGTTAACTTGACTCTGCGCATCTCTGTTTGAAGGTTAACACCTTACTACAGTGATTCACCTGTATCCAGGTGCTGGACGAGGGAAAGATAAAGGTCTTTAATCCAGAATCGTCTTTATTTGACTTTCAGGACTTCAATATTCTATCTTTTCAATCTTACAGCCCACAAAATATAGCTTAAGGTCTAAACTGAATTGGTCGCTGTTTTATTTTATACCAAATGATTGAGATTTTTAAAAATTTCACAAATATTTCAGCAGGGACCTCCCAAAGTTTGCAATTTAAAATTTTATGAGGTAAGAATTTTTTTTGAAACTGTAAATATCAGCTTATATCACTATCACTCAATTAAGAATAAAGATAATTTAATTGCATGAGAATAGGCAGAACATATAGCACAAAATATAGTGCTTTCTATCAAATAAATATAGCTTTATGAACAAACACCACTGGTAGATGAAAATATTATTTAGGATTGGTATTGGCCTCTGGACTGGTCCGTGCTTTTCCGCTTCTGTATCTAAGCTAATTAATGTTGTTCCCTTCTCCCTGAATTGGTGTGTTCCTTATCCGAGCCAGTCTAAATCCTGCTTATTCTTTCATAACCATCTGAAATGCCATCTTCTTTGTGAAGCTTTTTCCAATTCTCACTTTCCAACCCTCTTTCTTGCTGTCAGCCAGAATGAATTAAAAAACCTATATCTAGAAAGCCCATTTACTGAAATATTTCCCTCATTTACAGTTGAAGCACCAAAGGCCCAGAGAAGTGAAATAATTCGTAAAAGATTTCATGTTGTGAGAAGTAGCAAAGCTTGACTTGAAACCCAATTTTCCTGAGCTCTTGCGCTGTCCATTCATTTCCCTGTCATTGCAGCATTCCTGCCCAGGGGCTGAGAGAGCTTCAGCTGGAGCTGAAAGTGGGCCTAGAAGAGCAGCATGGCTGAATGTATCAGCTAAGTTTGGGCCAGACCCTGGAGGAACACAGGACAAGGCTGAACAGTATGAACTTTATGCATTAGGCATTAGGGAGATTGTGATAATTAAGGATCGGAGAACATTGCCGTCATTCAGTTGTTAATACTGCTATCTCATTGTAGTTTTGACTGGCATTTCTCTAATGATTAGTGATGATTCATGTGCTTATTGGTCATGTGTATGTCTTCTTTGGGGAAATGTCTGTTCAAGTCCTTTGCCCATTTTTTAATCGTGTTGTTTTTTTGTTTTTTTTTTTGTTTGTTTGTTTGTTTGTTTTTTGGTTGTTGATCTTTAGGAGTTATCTATATATTTTGGATATTAATTTCTTATGAGGTACATGATTTGCCAATATTTTCTCCCATGATTTGGGTTGCCTTTTTACTATGGGGATAGTGTTTTTTAATATACAAAATTTTAGAACTTTTATGAAGTCCAATGTCTATTTTTCTTTCTGTTTCCTGTGTTTTTGGTGTCGTATCTGAGAAATCATTGCGAAATCCAATGTCATGAAATTTTTATCTTATGTTTTCTTCTAAAAATTTTATTGTTTTAGGTCTTACATTTAGGTCCTTGATTCACTTTGAATTAATTTTTGTATATGCTGTTAAGTAAGGATAGCTATGTCCCATGGACAGTCTACTAGCTTCTAGCAGCAGGTTTTTAAAAAATTGTAGATATTTATGATATGTGCCAGGCATGCATTAGGTGCTTAGACATAGCAATAAACAAAAGAAATCTGGTCATTGTCCTCATGGAGCTCACATTCTGGGAGGGTGGGGCAAGATTTTTGTCTGTGAGCTGGAATTTTATTTAGAAAGAAAATGTTGGAGACAGTGTATTTTGCCTTATTTCACAGAATGGGGGTCATGTCTCTAGGAGCAAATGACTGTACAAGTGCTTGTGTGACACTTGAGCACTGCCAAGGACTGTGAAGGTAGACATATGCAGGCTTCCTTGCCAGAGGTTTTGGGTCTTTCAGGAAGTTCTCAGGGTATTGAAGAGATTGTGGCATGATTGATCCTGACCATGGGCTAAAGCTCAAAGTGGATGAGAGTCTCCTTCACTCCTTCTCACAGTGTTCCTGGAGATTCTTAGGAAAGAGGCTTCTCTGTGTCCATTTAGGTACACTACGAATTGGTGTAGTTGAACAAACACTAACCTGGAAGTCAGAAACCTGGGACCAAGTTACAGATTTTCCTTAATCCCACTGCGTAGCCCTGGCAAGCCACTTCCTCTGGATTTCTTATATCTTTAAAATGGGGATAATTGTACCTGCTCTACCTATTGCTAAAGTAGCTGTGAGGATCAGGTAAAGGACTATCCTCTAATGTAGTTTTATTCCATACTCGTGTAAGGAATTAGCTGAATTCCTATTTTATCTACACAAATACCGTGTGAGACAGGCTTGTCAGGTTTTATTACTTTTTAAAAAAAGATTTTATTTACTTATTTTAGACTGAGAAAGAGAGAGAGAGACACAGAGAGAGAGTAAGCATGAGCAGGGGGAGGGATAGAGGGAAAGGGAGAAGGGATCTCAACAGACTCCATGCTGAGTGCAGAGCCTGATGTGGGGCTTGATCCCACGACCCTGAGATCATGACCTAGCCACCCAGGTGCCCCTTACTTTTATTACTGTTATTTTATTTACTTATATTTGGTCTCTACCTCAGCTGAGTTTACTCTCCCCCCTGCACCCTGCCCCCTATGTAACTAAAACCGTTTTTCCCTGAAACTGACTTTTAGGGCCCATTCTCCTGCTTCTGAAAGGAAGTAATGAAAATCAAGGAGTCTAAGATATATTAGAAATTATCCAGGCTAATACCAGTCTTCTCCCTCCTCCCTCCTCCCCTCTAATACTTTATGGAGAAGGAAACTGAGGCTCAGAGAGAGGGGAAAATTTGTGTAAATTCATACATTGAATTAGATGTAAACAATAAATCTAGGTCTGGTGAGTCCAAATAATTATCTGAGGATCTTGTTAATAATCCAGATTCCTGGACCCCAGCAGCCTATCAAATCAGAATCTCCAAAGGATAAGACTTCTGACTTGTATTTTTATAAGCTCCTCAGATGTGGTGGGCAGTGGCAGGGTACCTTTGAGAAATATTTGTTCGTTTGTCTGTTTGTTTGATTTTAGAGAGAGAGAGCATGAGCAGGAGGGGCAGAGGGAGAGGGAGAGAGAATCTCAGCAGACTCCACACTGAGCGAGGAGCCCGTGGAGTCTGACATGGAGCTTGATCCCATGACCTTGAGATCACAACCTGAGCCATAACCAAGAGTTGGATGCTTAACTGACTGTGCTACCCAGGTGCCCCAGAAAAATAATTATTTAGATTAATAGTCTTAAACTTTTAAAGTTATATACCTAAAAGAGTTTTGAAAAATTACATAACTCTTTATACATTTTAAAGTTCACATTTAAACAGTTAATCATAAGATTAAATAATTGCAAAAAATTGGGGAGCCTGGGTGGCTCAGTTGGTGAAGCATCTGCCTTTAGCTTTGGCCAAGATCCCAGGGTCCTGGGATCAAGACCCATCTCGGGCTCCTTGCCCAGCAGGGAGCTTGCTTCTCCCTCTCCCTCTGCCCCTCCCCTGAGCTCATGTGCATGCACGTGTGCTCTCTCTCTCTCAAATAAATATAATCTTTAAAAAATAATAATTCCAAAAAATCTAATTTCCAGTGTGTTTTATGTTGTATACATGTATATATTTCATGTATCTCTTTTGAAATCTTGGAATTACAAATTTAGCTCATGTAATCTATAGAAAATGTCCACTATAACCTAACTTACATAGCAAGTTCTTACTGCTAACAAATCAGCCAAATGAGATTTACTTTGTTAGAAAATGCCCAGCTTCTTTTTCAATTAAAATAAATATGATAACTGTTTAACTTCTGAATTATAATTCTAAGAGAAATAAGGCATGTAGTGTTACCTTGAGTTTGTCACCTGGATAAATGAAGATATTACTCCTTTCGGTATTGATTTGTTCTCTTGGGCTTTTCCCTCTGAGGTTACAGTTTTCAAATTGTCCCTTTGGCACTCTGGAGGGTGTTTTTTGTTTTTGGTTTTGTTTTGTTTTGGTTTGTTTAACCTTGGCATGGTATAGGCATAATGTTTGGAATAAGAGAGAGAGAAGGCATTTAAAATTTTTTTTTTAATTTTATTTTTTAAAGATTTTATTTATTTATTTGAGAGAGAGAGAGAGAGAGAGCTTGTGTGCACAAACCAGGGGAGGGGCAGAGGGGGAAGAGGACTCCTTGCTGAGCAGGGAGTCTGAGGTGGGGCTCGGGGCTCAATCCTAGGACCCTGGGATCATGACCTGAGCTGAAGGCAGGCCACTAACCAACTGAACCACCCAGGCGCCCCATTTTTTTAAAAAAATAGAGTGGGAGAAGTATGTTTGTGAAGGAGAAAGTGAGAAAGGAGAACCAACACAGATCAGTGTTAGGAAAGTTTATATATGGAAGTTGAGAATCTGGACACTTACTCTCTTAAAACTTTACCTGCTCAACCACCCATAGGAATAGAGTACCTTCCCGTGAAAACTAATGATTTCAACCATGCTATCTACCTAAATAACATAGAACCATTGTAATAAATATTTTTGCATTTGTCAAAATTGAGACACTCAATGTACATATAACACAGTCCCCTCAACTGTTCTTTCCACTTTCTTTTTCTGCTCTAGTCATATTTCTGTTTTAGGCAACATTCCAAATGCTGTGGTAATAAAGGATCTGAGAGGACTGCCCTCATTCACTTGTTTTAGGTAAGGCTAGCATGGGGCATGGTATGGAAGGAACGCATGCATATGATTTCCCTCCTGTAAGTAGCTATGTAAGCAGTGGGAAAGGGTTACCTTCTATGCTGACCTAGGTCTGCCTTGTCAACAGAGAAGAATTGCAGAATCTAACTGGCACAAAAGCCACCTTGGCCAAGGGGTACAGGCACAAGGTTCCTGGATCAAAGCCTGAAAATAGCTGGCATGAGGACAGGATGCAATAATAGCCTAGATTGCAAAGCATAAGTCCCATAACCTGAACCTCAACTCTAGGGGCTTATTGCAGTCTCTCCCATGGCAGAGTCCAGAACTGAGCCCATTATAGGGGCTCAAGAAACTCTTCTTTATATTTCTCCAAATCCCATTCCATAAGTTTTACACTCTTCTCCCTCTGTCTGCCATTTCCCCCTGCCTGTCTAGCATCTATCTACTTTGTTTGTATCCTCTGTAATCCCCTTTCTTTCCATGTTTCCTCACCCTGATCAGCTTGGATCTGGCTGGTCACATGAGCAGAGAACTAACTAACTTACTTACTTTCTTCCTTCCTTCCTTTCTCTCTCCCTCCCTCCTTTCTTTCTTTCTTTCTCCCATTTATTTCACTATTATGTATTAATTACCCACTGTGTGTCAAATTTTATGCTAAGCAGTGAGGAGGAAAAAGATAAAAAGATGTCTGCCTTTAAGGAACTTACAGTCCAGTGAAGGAAACAGATGTATACATATGACTATATCGTTAAAATAAATAAGTGCCAAGTCTTTAGGCAAATAGAAAGAGACAGAATGAATGAATGAACAGTATGAATGAATGAATGAATAGTGCTAAGAGACAAACTTTCTGGAAAGGAAGATTTGTAAAGATGTCTGTTTTTCCAAATTATTCTGTAGGTTATTGCAATGCTAATCAAATCACAAAATTTTAAAATTTGAGATATAATTCAAACCATGCAACTTACCCATTTAAAGTGTATAAGTCAGTGATTTTTGTTCTATTCACAGAGTTGTGCAATCATCATCACAACCTATTTTGTTTTATTTTTAATTTAATTTAATTTAATTTATTTTTTAAAGGTTTTCTTTATTTGACACAGAGAGAGAGTACAAGCAGGGAGAGCAGCAGGGAGAGGGAGAAGCAGGCTCCCACTGAGCAGAGAGCCCAATTGGGGGCTTGATCCCAGGATCCTGGGATCATGACCTGAGCCGAAGGCCAATGCCCAACCAACTGAGCCACCCAGGCACCCCCATCACAACCAATTTTAGAACATTTTCACCACTCCAAAAAGAAACCCCATATTCATTAGCAGTCACTCCTCATTTTCCTCCAACTTTTCCCACTGTAGCCCTGGGCAACCGCTAATCTATTTTCTGTCTCTATGGCTCTGACTATTCTGGACATTTCATATAAATGGAATCATATAACATGTGGCCTTTTTTTCTAGCTTCTTTTACTTACCACAGTGTTTTAAAGGTTCACAAGTGTTGTAGCATGTATCAGTACCTTATTCCTTTTTAAAAATAATTAATTAATTTTACTTTTTAAAATTATTATTAACATATAATGTATTATTTGTTTCAGGGGTATAGGTCTGTGATTCATCAGTCTTACTCAATACACAGTGCTCACCACAACACATACCCTCCCCAGTGTCCCATCACCCAACCACCCCATCCCTCCCACCCCTTTCCACTCCAACAACCCTCAGTTTGTTTCCTGAGATTAAGAGTCTCTTATGGTTTCTCTCCCTCTCTGGTTTCGTCTTGTTTCATTTTTTCCTCTCTTCTCCTATGATCCTCTGCCTTGTTTCTCAAATTCCACATATCAGTGAGATCATATGATAATTGTCTTTCCCTAACTGACTTAGTACTTCATTCCTTTTTGTCCTAGATAGATAATATTACATTGTATAGATATACCACATTTATTTATCCATTCTTCAGTTGATGGATATCTGGATTGTTTTCTCTTTTTAATATCATGAATAATGCTGTTATGAACATTTGTGTACAAGCTTTTGTAGGAGTATATGTTTTCAATTCTCTTGGGTGATTACAGGTATGCTAAAAATCCATCCTTGGTGGACTTCAACCCTACAGTTCTCAGGACACCTGCACTTTGATTTTCTTCCTAATGCTAATTCTGGCTTTGGAAAAAAAAAATCCTCGTTTTGGAGGCCACGTCATTTAGGAGAATGCCTAAACGAGACATTTAAATACTATAACTAGACACAGGTGACTATTAATATTTAAAATACTTAAAATTAAATAAAATTAAGCATTTAGTTCTGCCATATTTCAAATGTTCGATAGCTATATGTGACTTGTTGGATAGCACTGCTTTAGAATAATGGGGCTACTAATGTGCTAAGTAACCTTGAGGCCATCACTTCCCATTTGTGTATTAGGTTTCTCATCTGTAAGTAAGGGTGGTGGACATTGAAAGCCTTGTCCTCCTCTGGCATTCTAAGTGATTTGTGATTCAGTCTTTGAGGTCTGCCTCCTCTCACCTCCTTTTCCAGCCCTTCTCCCTCTTCACTGTGACTAGAGCAGGAGTACCCAGAGGGAACATTAGCCTGCTAATTGGTAAAGTTATGTTGCTCCCACTCCCTCTTCCCTTGGTGAAAGGGAAAGTGACTTGAGGGTATACCTATATCTGAGTGTCTCACATTTGTGTAGTGCTTTATGGATCATAGAACACATTATTTCACATGTTTTCTTAATTTTACATAATCAAAGAATTTCAAAGTTTAAAGAGCCTTAAAGGTCATCTCAAACTTCAGAAAACATGAATCACATGGGTTGCTCATAAAGTGAGAATTCGAAGGCCCCCACTCCCTGAAGAATGATCTAGTAGGTGTCAGGGTTTCCCTGGCCCGATCTGTACAATTCTATACTGCCGCTATATGGGGCAGGGCCTTGGAATTTGCATTATTAACACTGTGTGACCATGCTCTGAGACACATTGGCCTTGCTTGGTTGGTCCCAGCCATGTCTTGGAGTCTGCTCTTTAGTATCCCTGCAAATCCCAGATTCTATATATCTCCAGAATTAGGAAGCTCCTAAAGGAATACCTTCTATCATTGGACAGTTCTGACGGTTAGAAAGGCTTTCCTTATATTGAAATCTCCCAATTGACCCACCTCTTCCATTTATAGTTATGTAACACTAGTCTGCTTCTTTCCCATAATAATCCTTCAGGTTCATTCATTTATTCAGCAAATATTTACTGAGCACTGACTATATACAAGTTTCTTTGCAAGGCACGGGATTCAGCAGTGAACAAGACCAATTGGGTCTGTGCCTTCAGGAAGCTTATAGTCTAGTAGGAGAGATAGACAATTAGAAAAATAAATAATAATACAATTATAGCTTGAGAAAAATGCCATGAAAAAAATAAACAGTGTTGTGATGAAGAATAATAGGAAGGGCTGATGCTACTTAGAGTGATCTGAAGCATGACATAGAGCAAACCATTTGAAAAACCGGGGGAAGAAATATTCTATTAGTAGGAAGGCTCATAATGCATTTGGAGTCTATTGAGCAAAATGGGACAATGGCACAACATGAGTTGGAGAAGATACAAGGCATAGTAGAAGTTTGGATTTTCTTCTACATGCAATGAAAGCCACTAAAGGATTTTAAACAGGAGGTGATATAATCTGGTTTATGTTTTAAATAGATTATTCCAGATGATGTATGGATTGGAAGAGGGTAAGAGTGAAATGGGAGACCAGTTTGGGGCCATTGTGGTCATCCAGGCAAGAGATGAAGGTGGCCTGAACCTGTAGAAGCAAAAAGATACAGATAGTGAGACTTACTATCATGTATTTCAATATCTTCTCTTCTCCAGGCTAAACAGCTCAGTTTAGTGTGTCCTCTCACAGTAGGTTTGACTCCTTTTCTCATCTGGGTTTTTCTCCTCTAGAAGGCCTAACCTACCAGGTTAGATCCTGCCCTCTGTTTCTGTGAATAACCTAACTTTTTCCACCTAATTTTCCCCCAGCTCTTTCCTCCTATCCTGTGCCTTACTCCTCTGCTAATCTAGGGAACTAAAATCTCCAATACAGTGAATGTCCCTCGTATAAAGAGGGGAGTTCCAGTCTTCGCTGTCATTAATCAATTATCAGGTTTTCTATGATTCAACCATGAATCTTAAGTACTTATTGTGCCAGCTGGGCGTGGGGGAGATCGAGAGGAAGAGGACATGATCCCCACCCTCTTAGAACCCAAGGTGTGATGGGAAATATAAAGCCCCAATAAATGTAAAAAAGCAAGTACCAATAGATCACAAGGAAAGTGAGATCTTCTGTGCCACAACCAATCATGTGACCTTGAGCACATTAAATGTCCTCTTTGGATCTCTTTGGAGTTAGGAGATTAAACTGAATGTTCTTTTAAAAATTCTTTTTTTTTTTTTTTTAAAGATTTTATTTATTTATTTGACAGAGACAGAGACAGCCAGCGAGAGAGGGAACACAAGCAGGGGGAGTGGGAGAGGAAGAAGCAGGCTCATAGCAGAGGAGCCTGATGTGGGGCTCGATCCCATAATGCTGGGATCACGCCCTGAGCCGAAGGCAGACGCTTAACCGCTGTGCCACCCAGGCGCCCCTCTTTTAAAAATTCTTAACATCCATTCAGGGCACCTGGATGGCTCAGTCAGTTAAGCATCTGCCTTCAGCTCAGGTCATGATCCCAGGGTCCTGGAATTGAGTCCCACATTGGGCTCCTTGCTCAACGGGTAGCCTACTTCTCCCTCTGCCTGCTGCTCCCCCTTCTGCGCCCCCTTCTTGTACTCTCACTCTCTTGTGCGCGCTTTCTCTCTGGCAAATAAATAAATAAAATCTTTCCTTAAAAAAAAATTCTTGGGGCGCCTGGGTGGCGCAGTCGTTAAGCGTCTGCCTTCGGCTCAGGGCGTGATCCCGGTGTTCTGGGATCGAGCCCCACATCAGGCTCCTCCACTATAAGCCTGCTTCTTCCTCTCCCACTCCCCCTGCTTGTGTTCCCTCTCTCGCTGGCTGTCTCTATCTCTGTCAAATAAGTAAATAAAATCTTAAGAAAAAAAAATTCTTAACATCCTAGAGGGCTCGGGAGCTTGCAGTAGGCCAGTATTCTATTCACCTCCTCCTCCTAATGAGCCAGGGGCCCCAGCCTGGTGTGTATGTCAGAGAAAGAAGACACTGGAAGGAGTAAGGTGCCTATATCAATAATGCATAACTTGAGCCCAGAGCCTGGGAGAGGAATGTACACTGAGGGGTGTGTGTGTGTATGTGTGTGTAACTAGAAGTAGGCTCAAGTAAGCAGTTCTTGTATAGGTTTGTGCTTATCTGTCCTGTGTACCTTCTATGTACTAGGCTCTATTCTAGGTTCTAGGGATGTAGTAATAAACAAGACAGACAAATCCTCTGTTACCATGGAGCTTATATTCCAATAAAAGACACAGGTAATACACAAACAAATAAAATATACGAGATAATTTCAAATAATGGAAAGTTATGTAAAGCAAATAAAACAATGATTTGCTAGTGTTTCAGAAGGGGCAGGCTGTGCACATAGATGGGTACATAAGTGTGGTGCATGTACTTGTAGATAGGCCCATGTTTGAGTCCTGGGTCTGTATATTTCTCCGTATTTGTGCCTCTGTGTACAAATGGGCAGCTTTTATGCATACGATGTTTTGCATATTAGTATATGTGATTTTATGCATGTAAGTACACACAGGTGAGGTGGTATGTGGTACACATGCAGGGATATGTGTGCATGGGTATGTGGTATATGTCGGCATTTAGCCATAATGAGATGTTCTGAAGTTTCTGTGGCACTCATCAGTGGGCCAGTTAAGAAAATGGCTTTTTGCCTCTGGCATTCAGGGCCATTTGCCAACTTCCTCTCTCTGTGTTCCTTCTCACTTTAGAGAGCTTTCTGTGCTTGACTCCTCTTAGCCCTAGGAGGGCTATGCCAAGGAAAGGATAGTAACTGACTCATCAAGCCAGGAACTGGAAAGAGGCTGATATTCTTCTGTGTAACCTCCAAGGCCTGTTTTCCCTGCTAGTCCCTGTCCTTCACACTATGAGGCAAAAAAGTTGTGCCTTGAAATGAGAAGACTGAGGATCTATTCTTGGCTCTACCACTTATTGTTTGACCTTGGCCAAGCTACTACATCTCTGTGGGTTTTAGTTACCTCTTTCTTAAGTGCTCTGGGTAGTAAGGAAAGAGAGGGAGAGCAATGGCCTGCAGTATTTAGGGAGGTCTATGTGGTACTCATGCCAGAAGGAGAGGGGAAGGCATTCTGAGCAGGGGCAATGGCATGATCAAAAGTATGGAGGTCGGCTTTTGTGTGTAGGAAGCCAGGAGGAACCCACTTAGAATAAAATTCAAACTTCCTACCATTACTACAAGGCCCTATGTGATCTGGCTGCTGCCTAAGTCTCATTCTTATCTTTCTTCTTGTTCACTATGCTCCAGCCATGCTGGCTTCCTACTGTTCTTTGAATAGGCCAAGCTCTTTACTGCCTCATTGCCTTTCCAAATTTCGATGTTCTCTCTGCCCAGGATACCCTTCTCAAGAATTCATATGGTTGACTACTTCTCATTACTCGGGTCTTTTAGCTCAAGTATCACCTCCCCAGGGGGAAGCCATCTCTGACCATTATTTAAAGTAGTTGTCCTCTAATTGTTTATTAATATTTAAAATGCACATACCCTTTGACCCAACAATTTCATTTCTAATAATTCATCCTATAGATATATTTCAAGTGAGTAAAATGACATTTGAATAAAGATATTCATTGAAGCATTTATTTGTTAGATAAACTATGGCACATACAAACTGTGGAACATTATGCAGATGACAAGGAAAATCAAACAGCACTGTAGGTCTTGATGGGGAATTATATCAAAGTATATTGTTAAATTTTTTAAAAAGCAGGATGATTGAGCTCTATACTTAAGATTCATGTAGTTTATTGGATGTATATTATACTCAATTAAAAAACACTATACAGAATAGTGTGTATTGTATATCATTATATGTATGGAAAAAAACAAGAATATGTAAACATAAATACATATATGTGCTTCTATAATAGGCCTGTCCCATGGTTAAAACAGCTCTTTCCTACCTCTTCCCATCCAGGCTTGGTTGGGGACTGTGAGGTGCTTATCTCTCTTCTGAACAGTATTAAAATTCAATTTTTTAAATTTAGTTTTTAAATTTCCATCTTCAGTGATATCTGAGGGATCTTATGAAAGATGCTAACAGTGTAGTCTTCTTCCAAAGTGATTGTCTTGGTCACTCCGTATTAGTTCAGTTGCTCTGCACCCTCCAACCTATTAGAAGTGGTCCTGTCTGCATATTGACTATTTCTGGAAAGTTACACAACATAGTACAAATAGTGGCTGCCAATTGGCAGGGTGATTTGGGAGTAGGGGTGGGAGGGACACTTCTCATTACATATCTTTTTTTGTGGTACCATTTGTATATATGTATTATTCAAAAAAATCATAAAATTGAAAAAAAAATCACTGGGGGTCATTAAATCTTCACATACCATCGTGAAAGTTCCTTAAGATGTCTTTTTTAAAAAGTATTTCCAATTAGTCACTCATTATGTCATTCTTTATATCCTTCATAATGCTTATCATCTGAAAGTATCTTGGCTGTATTTGTTACTTGTATACTTTTTGCACTGTCGTTGGAATATAAGCTCCATGTTGTCAGGGATCTTGCTTGTCTTGCTCATCAGTGCCTTATTTCTATATATGTATATAGCACATATAGTAGTTGTTGAGTAAGCAAATGTGAAGGAAACTAGGCTGAAGCCTAGAAAGGCGTGGGGGGCAAGGCTGAGGAGGTAGACAGAAATCAGATGATAAATGATAAAGTGTAGTGATTCTGAAACTTTTTTTTCTTTTTAGAGACGGGGAGAGGGAAAGAGAGAATCTTAGGCAGGCTCTGTGCCCAGCTCAGAGCCTGACATGGGGCTCAGTCTCACAACCTGGAGATTATGACCTGAGCCAAAATCAAGAGTTGGACGCTTAACAGACTGAGCCACCCTGTCGCCCCTGAAACTTTAAATGTGTATCAGAATCACCAACTGAGGGGCACCTGGGTGGTGCAGTCAGTTGAGCATCTGACTCTTGGTTTCAGCTCAGGCCGTGATCTTGGGGTCATGAGGTCAAGCCTGGCGTTGGCTCCACACTAAGCACAGAATCTGGTTGAGATTCTCTCTCCCTCTACCCCTCCTGCTCATATTCTTTCTCTCTCTCTAAAATAGATAAATAAATCTTTAAAAAAAAATCACCAACTGAATCTTTACACCAGCTTGTAATAAAGAGGCAGATTCTGATTCAGTAGGTCTGAGTTGGGGCTCAGGAATCTACATTTTAATAAGTTCCCTTAGGTACAAGTGATCTGGAGACCCCACTTTGAATAACACCAATGCAGTCTTGACACTGTGCTTAGGAAGAATCACATCTGTGATATCATTTCTCTTTAATACATCCCTATGATGGAAAAGAAGGGACCATCATCCCATTTTACCAACCTAAATGAGGCTCACAGATGGACACTGCATTTTCCAGTGACACACAGCTTGTGTATAAAGTATACTTTAAAAGGCCAGAGTATCTGACCAGTCAGTTCAAGGTGTGATGGCAGACAGCTCACCCTCACAGGACATTCATAAGGAGCCTTGGTGTTCCTGAAAGGCTATTATGACTGTTCCTATTTTTTGTTTGGGGGAAGAGGCTATATTCTCTAATGACTGATTTTTTCTGATGTATTTCAGGGAGGGCAACGAACCAGAGGAGACCACCCAGATCACATATCGTGAGCTACTGGTCCAAGTGTGTCGATGCAGCAATGTTCTCCAAAAACAGGGTGAGTATCGGGGTTATAAGAAGGGGACTGGAGGGTCCTGCCTTGCGATATCTGAGGACTTGGGGGAAGTAGACAAGGAATGGAAGGAATGTGGTAATAGGGGAACAGAAAAGGTCAGCTGTGGGGGGGGGGCAGTGGCTGAATGAGAAAGAGCAAGTAGCAGCAGGAAGGGTACATGGTCCATGATCTGTGTCCTTTATTTGCAGGCATTCGGAAGGGTGACCGAGTGGCCATCTACATGCCCATGATACCGGAGCTTGTGGTGGCCATGCTGGCATGTGCCCGCCTTGGGGCTCTGCACTCCATTGTGGTAGGAATTTGGACTGGAAAAAGAGACCTAGTGGGGGGTGGGGCTCTGGAGAAGTAGGTTGGGCCTGGATGATGGAGGATCTTAAGAACCAGACTAAGGAGTTTAGAATGTTTGTGTCATAGGTTCCATATTGGTTACCCAGTTTTTTCTAGGACCATAGGTTAGAAACCCTGAGGGTTTTATGAGGGTCTCCTTTCCTTGTTTAGTTAATTCCTAGGTCCTCTTCTCCCTCAGTCTTTCTTCCTTTCCCTAGTTTGCAGGCTTCTCTGCAGAGTCTCTATGTGAACGGATCCTGGATTCCAGTTGCAGCCTTCTTATCACTACAGGTGACTGATTCTCTCACCCCTTTTCCAGAACCGCCACACCCGAAGTTTTGATCTCTAATCAGCTAGTTGGTATTTGAGGCTGCTCAGCATAGAGAGTAGGGACTGCCTACCCTTACTCCTGATTCCACCTCACCTGACCCTCTGTCAGCTCAAATCAATTGGAAGAGCCAGAGTAAAGAGGCCTACCTTAGGAAGGGCTCCATGAACATTGTGCTTACTAGGGATAAGGGGCTAGGAGTATGGTGCCTTCCTAAGGCCTGGAATGTCTATTGCTCCCCGAAGATGCCTTCTACAGGGGGGAAAAGCTTGTGAACCTCAAGGAGCTGGCTGACGAGGCCCTGGACAAGTGTCGGGAGAAGTAAGTGTGTTTGGCTGGTGGGCTACTGCTCTGGGTCAACTGGGCTTTTCCCCAGTACCAGATTCCCTGTGTCCCCTCTATCTTAGATGGACACGGGTGGGTCCTGCCAAATTCTCTTTTGAGCCAACCAGCCTACCACTTCAGGTTTTTCCTTCCTCTAGGGGTTTCCAAGTGAGATGCTGCATTGTGGTCAAGCACCTGGGGCGGGCAGAGCTGGGCACAGGTGACTCTCCCAGCCAATCCCCCCCCATTAAGAGGCCTTGCCCGGATGTTCAGGTGAGTCTGGTACTGCTGTGCTTTCCTCTGGGCTCAAATTGGCTCCCTCTTCCTGCCCAGAAAGTTCTTGATGTGCTTCTTTGCTTCCTTTTCATAATGCTGAGATGATCTGGGAGCAATCCTAGGAATGTGTCCTCTGGCAGGGCTGGTAGGGAACTGGGGGACCTTGACCTTGAGTGTCAGT
This sequence comes from Ailuropoda melanoleuca, assembly GCF_002007445.2. Lineage (NCBI taxonomy): Eukaryota > Metazoa > Chordata > Mammalia > Carnivora > Ursidae > Ailuropoda > Ailuropoda melanoleuca. The sequence goes on along the minus strand of NC_048230.1, from coordinate 68,727,945 downwards.
AGGGAGCTCCCCATACCTTGGAAACAGCATGAGTCTCCCTTAGATTGTAAGGGAGACTGTGCTGGTTGGGATATCCTGATAGGTACAAGGGACCCCCAGGACTTGGGCTTAGGTTAGAAATGGGCTGACTTAGTCAACTATACTTCAATTTAAAAAGAAAGAAAGAAAGGAAAGAAACAAAGAAATGGGATGATTTGGGTGACAATGTGTACTGGTCTCTGTCTTGGGGTGGGACACCTTTATGGCCCCACCATGGAAGGATCAGGATTTGGCCTTCAAAATATGGCCCTTATTAGCTTTGGATCCAGCACTTTTAGTGAAAATGGTGGAAAAGCCTAAAGGTCTAAGGGACATGAAGGATGAATGCTCCAGGGTCCAGAAGGACAAAGGTTCCTTAGATTTGTGACTTGAGGGGCCCTGAGTGGTCACAGAGCTAGAGAGGCTATAGTCTAGTCTAGGGAGATTGTGGAGACCCTGTTCAGCATTAGGGGTACCGAGGATATAGAGGTTGGGAGCAAGATCAGGAAAATGTAAGCTGGGAGGACCAGTAAGAGGGGAGCCTAAAGAAAAGGAGGCAGCAGAGGCTTGGGACACACTGACCCTTCCCTCCCACTCCCCGTATACTCAAACCCTGCTCACCACCCTTTCCGTGGGCTCTTAACAGGGTAAGCTGAAAGAGAAACCCAAGCACATCTGGCCCCAGGTATCCACCTCTGCACTGCCTTGGGTACTGCTTCTCTGCGTGCTTGTCTGTGTTTCCATCTGCTCTTTGCCTGTTTTCCCCATTGAGGTGGCTGCCAGACCTAACTACTTTCTTTCTGCCCCTGGGTCCTCTGCCATCTAAGTTACTCTGAAGGGTCATGAAACAAAATGCCTGTTGCTACCTCTCTGAACTGGTGTAGAGCATGGGTCTCATACAGGTAGCAACAGGCATCCCATTGCACTACTGCTGTTCAGAACCTTTGTGGGAGAGAGGACCAAGTGACTTGTCAGAAAGTTTTTACTATGTACTTAGCTGGGGCAGAGCCCTAGAAGATAGGAGAGTGAGTAGAGGAGGTACAGAAGTTGACCTTGGGAATTCACTATCAAGTTGGGGAGTTAGATATGTATTACAAATGAAAACCTCAGTTTTATTTAGGACAACAGAAGATTCCTAAATACATTTATATATTACTTTGGGATTTATAAACTGCACATAAACTCTCTGATATAATTAAGTGCTAGATTGAATAAAAATTACTTTGTAGGTGGTTTTAAGATCTGAGAGTCCTAAGTGGGGGCGCAAAGCAGTTTAGACTAGCAATTAGAGACCGATTTTTAGCTGTATGTCCTCAAATAAGTCACTTCTTCTGAGTTTCAGTTACCTTATCAGCAATGGAGAGATGATAATACATGCTTAAAAGGAAACCACTTCCTTTATTAAAACAAAACATAAAACCCATTATTCCTCTGAATTTTATGATCCTCATAGGGTGTCTTAGTTTAAATCTTCTATGGTTAACCTCTTCAGCTAATGGTAAATATAATCTTTTTCTCTGTTCTCATAGCATGCTGGAGACAGATCTGATTCCCAGGGGACATTACTTTCCTTTTAAAAGGCAGAGACCTAAGACATTTCTCTTGAAAGATGTAACAAACTCAACAGTTAGAGGTTAGAGTATAGACTCTGGAGCCAGACTATTTGGGTTCAAATCCTAGCTCTGTCACCTGCTACTGTGGAAGCTTGGACAAACTACATAAGCTTTCTTGCCTCAGCTTCCCCGTCTGTAGAATAAGGATAATAACTGTACCTACCTGATAGGGTTTTGTCAGTATATATAAGGTTTTTGGCACATAGTAACTATTTTATAAATGTTAGCTTTTATTGCTTTTAACATAGTAGGCAGCTTGGCATTTCTAAAAGGGAAACCAGAAAAATAAACTCCTATAATTATTAAAACCAGAGACCCTTAGGCCACAGGCTCCTGGATTTTTGTTTTTCTGGAGGTGAAAATAATCAGTTATCAAAAAAATCAAAGACCATAAGGATAGGCTTACAAAGTCCAGGTTTGTTGGTCTGATAATTGCAGTCAAAACTGCAGAAATCTTGAGAGAGCTCCACATCCCATCATCCTTAAGCATTCTTTAAGGGAGGGCCTGGCACAATTTGGAGGTACTCTCCTCAACCACGTCACCTATGGGCTTCCTCACGTTCCTCTCTCACACCTGGCAGTTGCCCTGCTCCAAGGACAAAGGCCAAATCAATTCTTATTTCAGTAAATTGAAATCTTTTCCTGGTTCAAAGCTGTGGGCCCTCATAGGCACACACCCAATTCATAACCAACCACTAATTGAACTCACCCTGCTTCCTGGTGCTAGTTATCAGTTCCACACCTGGGGTACTGGCCCTTCTCACCCACATACCCACAAAGGAAACAGTTTTACATTACGAGAACCCCCTCATTGCCACAGTGTAACTATATTTTGCCCCTATATGTACCTAGTGCCTTTTCTATGACAATTCAGACCAATACTATAGACCAGTACCAGTACTGTAGACCATTTGCCCAAAGCAATACTGACATTCTCTTGCTTAAATACATTAAGGCCCTCATCTTAAGTAGATCATTTAGCAGGGGAAAAAAAAAAAGTATCCGTGTGTCAATGTATGTGTAGACCCATATGGCTATTCCACTAAAAAATAGTGTGTGTTTTAGTGTTTTCTAGCTCGTGGGCAGCCTCTTTCTCTTCTTTCTTTTTCTTCTTCTTTTTTTTAATGGTGCCTCACTGAGTCTGGACTTGTCATTCTTTTTTTTTTTTTTTTTTTAAGACTGATTTATTTATTTTAGAGCGAGAAAGAGCCCACGAGTGGGGGGAGTTTGCAGAGGTAGAGAATCTTCAAGAAGGCTCCACGCTGAGCCTGACATGGGACTCGATCTCGATCTCATGACCCGTGAGATCATGACCTGAGCCAAAACCAAGAGTCGGACACTTAACCCACTTAGCCACCCAGGCTTCCCTGGGCTTGTCATTCTTATGATGTTTGTGTGCCAGACACTTCAAATTCTCCAAAGGAAGGGACAGATAGTACAGAAAGAGCAGAGTGGTTGGGGAGTCATTTTGTAATTTATCAAGGTATGTTTTTAACACTTTGGGGTTCTTTAACCAAGTATGTACACAATAAATTAGCATATAGCCATATAATGGGAATAGGGATTAGGGTGTTTCTCTACATTATCATGGGTACCTGCCAGCCAGGGCCATTGAACATACAAGAAGCTAATGAATATGAAAAGGCTTTGTGACAGCTAAAGCAAACCCCAAACAGTTCCCATTTTCATGCCCTTGAATTTATTTCCCAGAGGAGTTCAGTAGAACTGAACTAAATTCTGTCCTTCCTGACATTCGTCAGTCTTTCCCACCCCACAGGACAATTCAAGGTATGATATTTTCTAGGTAATGCCTTTTTCTTTTGGTGTTCTCCAAATCCTGTGAGACCATTAAGGAAAGAATGACTATCCTCATTTTAAAAAGGACTGACTTGAGGTAAAGGGACTTGCTTTTACCAAGGTCCTCCATAGGTAGGAAGTGCCAGAACTGGGATTAAGATCCAGTGCAATTTTTGGAGAAGTTCAGGGCATCCCACCTTCCCTCAGCACAGAGTAGACTCTGAAAACTGGCTGCTCAAAGAGATGATATAACTAGGAAAGTAAAATAGTTTCAAGAAGAGGTTAGAAAAATTTCAGGATGATAGATCCAAAAGTAGTTACCAAAGATACTCTAGTATAGGGGGACATCCCTCTACTAGGAAAAGAAGTCCATATTGGTCCTTTTCCACCAACTTAAAGCAGGGTTTCTGCTGAATGGAACTTTAAGCAAATAGCTCTATGGGAAACCCACTGGTACCAGAGGTGTGAAGGTGGGGGCAGAGCTACGGCAGGAACGTGCAGATATGGATGAGGTCTAGACATTCAGGAAAAGGTGCTTAGACCAAAAGCTGTTGACTTTTTTCAGTACTAACAGGGCCAGGTGCCCGCTTCACCTGCAGGCTCTGACTAATTTTGCATTTCTGAATTGGGTGGTGTCCGCATCCCCGCTGAGAAGCCACTAGTCCCATAAGTACATATGTTTGTATGTAGGCCTGTGTGTGCATATTCATTCATCCGACAAAAATTTACAGAGTGTGTATTGAGTGCCAGGCATTTTGCTAGGTGTTGGTGATAAAGAAAAAAAAGAAAAAGAGAAAAGATATGTCACTGCACTGATAGAGGTCACTATCTAGTTGGGGAGATAGTAATCAAGCAAACAACTAAATAACTAGAAATATGTACTATATAGGAAGGAAATATGGTGTAGTGATCAAGAATAATAGCAAGGGTGAGGGTGGGGTCTGGAATCTACCAGATACTGTTCAGGGAAAGCCCTTCTATGAAGGTGACATTTAAGCTAAGAGCTAAAGGATGAGAAGGGACCAACCAAGGTGTCCTCCTCACCCTGAGGCTACATAAGGGGAGCTCTGGGGTAGGGTGTTAGGAGTACCCAAGAAGCCTGCTGTTCTGCTCCTGTTCTCTGTCGCATCCCACCCTTACATCCCCCCCGCCAAACACCTCCACCTGGCAGTACTTCTCCAACCCCAGGTGCCAGGTAGGTGTATCTCTGCTCCTATCTTGAGCTGTTCACAGTTCTTCCCTGCCCATTCCTGTCTTCCTAACCCTGCAGATCTCCTGGAACCAAGGGGTTGACTTGTGGTGGCATGAACTCATGCAAGAGGCAGAGGATGAGTGTGAGCCTGAGTGGTGTGATGCTGAGGACCCACTCTTCATCCTGTACACCAGTGGCTCCACAGGCAAACCCAAGGCAAGTATGCGTGTGTGTGTGCGTGTGTACGTGTATCTGTGTGTGTATTGTGTAGGGTTGAGGAGAGAATTTCCGTTTGTGTGTATGAGAGTGATTCAAGTGGCTCAGACATACCATCTTAGGGTGTGGATATGATTGATGACTGACTATGCATGTGTATGGTGTGTGAGATGGGAACATGGAGAAAAGGGGATAGAAGAGAGATGGATGATGGGGCGCCTGGGTGGCTCAGTCATTAAGCGTCTGCCTTCTGCTCAGGGCGTGATCCCGGCGTTCTGGGATTGAGCCCTGCATCAGGCTCCTCCGCTGGGAGCCTGCTTCTTCCTCTCCCACTCCCCCTGTTTGTGTTCCCTCTCTCGCTGGCTGTCTCTCTCTCTGTCAAATAAATAAATATTTAAAAAAAAAAAAGAGAGATGGATGCTATGAAAGGGGTGCTGGCAGAGCCAGAATTCCTGAAGAGGAGCTTCCTCTAGCTGTGCCCAGCCTGCATTTGGTGGTCTGTGGGGGTGAGCCCATGTACCCAAGCTGAGGCCCTATTCTTCCTCCAGGGTGTGGTACATACTGTTGGGGGCTACATGCTCTATGTGGCCACGACCTTCAAGTACGTGTTTGACTTCCATGCGGAGGATGTGTTCTGGTGCACAGCAGACATTGGGTGGATCACCGGCCATTCCTATGTCACCTATGGGCCACTGGCCAATGGTGCCACCAGTGTTTTGGTGAGAAGGGAGCTGGGACCCTTGGCTACTTGGCCTACTTAGGGGTGGATAAGATGATCCTGGGTGACAGTTTCCCAAGGCCACTTGGTCTAGGGACCGGGAGAATTACACAATGACCTGTTCCCTGGAGAAAGAGGAATTCTGAGAGGGTTGTGTATACTGACTGGGAGGGTCTGTTGGCTTGTCTGTAAGGGAGTGAAGACATGGGTGTGTCAGAAAGGGCAAAATACTGAGTCTGGGGGTATGATAGGGGAATTGAGGGACTGTTGGGAAGGACTGGGAATGACCAGCCTTCACTGGGGTCAGTTTGAGGGGATTCCCACATACCCGGATGTGAGCCGCCTGTGGAGCATCGTGGACAAGTACAAGGTGACCAAGTTCTACACAGCACCCACAGCTATCCGCCTGCTCATGAAGTTTGGAGAGGAGCCTGTCACCCGGTGAGACCCCCTCCCCAGCTGCTGCCCCATGGGTGTCCCTCAGAGCTAGGTGCTAGTCTTTTCCATTCCATTGTTCCAGCTCCTTGGCTTAGAATAGTGGAGGGGGCAGAAGAGCCTGGGCACGTCTTTCTGGTTCCCAGTGGTACTCAGAGCCTTCCTTTCTTCCCACTCCCCTGCCCAAGGCATAGCCGGGCATCCTTACAGGTGTTAGGTACAGTGGGTGAACCCATTAACCCTGAGGCCTGGCTGTGGTACCACCGGGTGGTAGGTGCCCAGCGCTGTTCCATCGTGGACACCTTCTGGCAAACAGAGACAGTGAGTAAAGGATACAGAAGGCTGGGGCTGAGGGACAGTGTGGGAAAACGGACTCGAACCCCTGCTCTCTGACTTCCACAGGGTGGCCATATGCTGACCCCCCTCCCTGGTGCCACACCAATGAAGCCTGGTTCTGCTGTGAGTGAGGCTCCCTTGGCTGATCCTGGGCTATACAGGAGTAAAGTCTTCGGGCCTAGGTAGAGGGTGGGGGACTAAACTAATATTTGTGAGGAACCTGGGGCTCTGAGGGTCATTGGGAAAGGCAAAGAGTTGAGTCACAGTTGCCTCGTTCCTCTCCTTGAGTGCTGTCTCCTGTTTGCTTCTAGACCTTCCCGTTCTTTGGTGTAGCTCCTGCAATTTTGAATGAGTCTGGGGAAGAGTTGGAAGGTGAAGCTGAAGGTTACCTGGTGAGTTCCTGACCCTTGGATGTCTTTGAGGAGTTGGGAGGAAAGAGTAGAGCAAGGGATGCTGTACTTTGCTTCAGAGTTTAGAACCTAATCTCTACTGGTAGGTGCTTGTGGCTAAAGCTCCATGGTTGAGGGTTTATCCTCTGCGAGACCCTGGAGAAAATTCTTCTGGTTGTTTAGCCTGCCTCTCTGCCTTTTGGTTCACTTTGGCTCTTAAGGGCTCTGCTCAAAGATTCCTGATGATGACTTTTTGGGTCTGGAAGACTTAGTGCTAACTCTTCCTTTGACAAACATTCAGTGTGAAAGGCGTCTTCATAACTTAGAAGATCATCCAGGCTCCAGAGTCAGCCTGCTTGGGTTCAGATCCTAGCTCTGCCTCTTCTGTGACTTCAGATAGGTTGCCTAACCCCTTTGAACCTAAATTGCATTTGTAAAATATAGTATTTTTGTCTTCCCAAGTTGCTGATCAATTAAATTAGATAATCCATTTGAAGGATTTAGCATAGAACCAAACAGTTAGTGTTTAACAAATGTTAGCTGTTGTGATTTTTATATTAGTACTTGTAGGAAGATCATCAGCCCCCACCCTCCATCTCACTTTACTTTTAGTAAGAGCAAGTTAGTAACAAGGACAGGACTTAAATCCATGCCTTTTGACTCAGCCTAGAATTTCATCCATCTCATCAATCTATGACCACAGGATGTTATTGTTTGGGACAATAATTATTCACTTTTATATGACTATTTTCATTTGTATCAAACTGGACTTGGTTTCCTGAGGAGACTCAAATTTATTAAATGCTTATCACTAACAGAACATTGTACTAGGCAGCTTCCACAAACCATTAATTAATCCTCACAGTAACTTTGGGAGATTAAGATTATTTTCTGTGATTTACAGAAGAGGATCTGAAGCTTAGAGATAGTAAAATTACTAACCTGAGGTCACACAGTTAGTAAGTAGCAGAGCCAGGATTCTCAGTCTGGATTGTCTATCTCCAAAGCCTGTACTTTGTCCTACTTCTCAGAAAGAGCATTCAGGCCAATTCTCCTCAGGTTGGGCAAAACTGTGATTGCCCAGCCTGTGAGTGAGACAGCGTCTCCAGTCTTTCAGTGAGACAGTATAGCCAATGTGACCACTGTGCCTTTCTCACTCCCTAGGTGTTCAAGCAGCCCTGGCCAGGAATCATGCGCACAGTCTATGGGAATCATGAACGCTTTGAGGCCACCTACTTTAAGAAGTTCCCTGGTTACTATGTGACAGGAGATGGTAAGCCTTGGCTATCCCTTTCCCATATCTCCCACCTTGACATGTACCTTCCCCTTCCATTTTCAGGGAGAATTGGTTAGTGGTGAAGGAAAACAGAGAGGAATGTATTCTGTGTGTCAGTGTCTAATATCCAGGTAGAGCTATATAGAAGAATGTAGAGCAGGAATGAGTGTTGCATGGAAAGTCTCAGCATGGTACCACCTGACGTGATATATGAAGAAAGAGGTTCTTGTTTCCACTGTTCCTGTGCTAAAAGAAATGGGGCATGTAGCAGCATGTATTACTATGTCATATACTTCCTTATGTCTGGAGCCTACGTTTGCCCATGACTCTATCCGCCAATCCATTCATCCATAGCTTTTTATTGACCATGTACTATGTCTAGGCACTGATCTAAGGGGATATTAACATGAATAAGGTAAGCAAGGTCTCTGTTCAAATGGGGCTTATATTCTAGTAAGGGGAGGCAGACAATAAATTCAGCAAACAAGTAAATAAGCTTATCTTGGTGACAAGTGCTATGAAGAAAAATAAATAGGGTAACAGCACAAAGAATGTCTGAAGGAATAGCCACCATACATGGGATGGTGAGAGAAGGCTTCTTTGAAGTGATATTTGACCAGAGACCTCCAGGGTGAGAAGGAAGCCAGGCATGGGAAAATCTGGAGTAAGTGTTCTGTGCAGAGACACCAGCTTGAAATGTCTGAGGAACAGACTGAAGCCTGTGTGGCTGATGTGTAGTGAGCAAAGAAAAGGATGTTACATGAAGTTGGAGAGGTAGATAATGTGGGGCCTTGTGGGCCACAGTGAGGACTTTGGATTTTATCCAGTGTACACTGGGGGAGACCTTTGGCACTTGTAAGCAGAGAAGTGATAAGAACTGATTTATTGTTTAGAAAATAACTTTGATTTACGGAGAATATACTTTAGGTGGGTGTATTAATTATCTATTGCCATGGAAAAAATTACCCCCAAACTTGGCAGCTTAAAGCAACAAATGTTATCTCATATAGTTTCTGAGGATCAGGAATTTGTGAGTGGCTTTGCCAGTAGTTCTCATTCAGAGTCTCTCATGGGTTGCAGTGAAGCTGTTGGTTGGGGCTGCAGTCATTTGAAGGCTTGAACCTGGAGGACACACTTACAAACTCACTCATGTGGCTGTTGGCAGGAACCCTCAGTTCTTCACCACGTGTGCTTCTCCATAGGGCTATTCATGACTTGGCAGCTGACTTCCCCCAGAGCAAATCATCTGAGAGAATGCCACAGTGTCTTCTAGAATCTAATTTCAGAAATGACATACCATCACTTCTGCCAAATTCTATTGATTGCACAGACTTACCCTAGTACAATGAGAAAGAGGACTACACAGGAGTCTGAATATCAGAAAATGGAAATCAGTGTAGCTATCTTGGAGCCCAGCTACCACGTGGACAAGTTTAGAAGCAGGAAGAATTCTTAGGGGGCGATTAGTGGGTGTAGCAGTTTCATAATGTGGATCATGTATCCTACTGTGGGATAGTTATTACATTGTGCATTTCTTCTTCCAGGCTGCCGGCGGGACCAGGATGGCTATTACTGGATCACTGGCAGGATCGATGACATGCTGAATGTATCTGGTGAGGGCCAGGGACCATTTTCCCTACTTGTTAGCACTACTGTCCCAGCAAGTCCTAGCCAAAGCCTTCTGAGCGAGCCAGGACGTCCTCTAGACAAACCATGCTGGGAGTGCAGCATTCAGTTCTGGGTATAGGTTTTGGAAGAAGAGTGATAAACACTGGAATGTGCCTAAAGGAGGGGAACTGGGAGGTGGGGACAACTGAAGCAGGTCACATGAGGAATGAATGAAAGGGCTTCCCCATCTGACCAAACCAAGATGCAGAGATGGAACAAGGGTTGGGGTGGAGGCTGGGATCTCTCTCACGGCACTTGCTTTCCCTTGACAAGGACATCTGCTGAGCACAGCGGAGGTGGAATCAGCACTCGTGGAACATGAGGCTATTGCAGAGGCAGCTGTGGTCGGCCACCCTCATCCTGTGAAGGGCGAATGTCTCTACTGCTTTGTCACCCTGTGCGATGGCTACACCTTCAGCCCCACCCTCACCGAGGAGCTCAAGAAGCAAAGTGAGGAGCCTCCCTGAGCAGGGACTGTAGGGTCTGACCTGAGGACCCAGTTACCACAGCAAGTTGCTGGGGAGAGGAAAGAGCAAGCTGAAAACTACAGACAGATCCCAGGGGGCCTTAGGGGCTGATTGGCCTCTTCCCACTCAGTCTCCACTAGTCTCTCCACCAGAATACTAATGGCTGACATTTATAGAATTCTCTGTGCCACCACTGGGCTAAGTACTTTAAGTGCATTAATCCATTTAATCCCTGTAATCACCCCTGTGAAATAGATCCTATTGTTACTCTAACCCTAAAGCTGAAGAAATTGAGGCTCAGAGAAGTTAAATCACTTGCCTAAGGCCACATTGCTAGTAAAGTGGGATTTAAACTCTAGCAGGCCGATTCTTAGAGTCTGAGTTCCATGAAGGTAGACTAAGATAAAATGAGATAGTAAAAGACAATGTGTTAAAAAGAGAGAAAGACGGGCAATGACTCTAAGAACCACTCTTATGGGCAGGGCCTTGAAGAGGAAATAGGTGGGGAACAAAGCCATCTCTACCTTGGTTTTTGGGAGCCTGGCTAAGGGTACTGAAGAAATGCTTAATGATTTCTTGGTTACAGTTAGAGAAAAGATTGGCCCCATTGCCACTCCAGATTATATCCAGAATGCACCCGGCTTGCCTAAAACCCGCTCAGGTATGTTCAGAGGCCTCAAGGGATTGGGTTTGGGATTGGCCAAGGTCTAGTGGTGGTGGAGTGTGTGTGGATGGAAGCCTTTTCGGCAGGGCTGGAGTGGGTCAGTGCTATTACCAGGTAATCAGAAGGCTGTGGTCCTCCAGGGAAAATCATGAGGCGGGTGCTTCGGAAGATTGCTCAGAATGACCACGACCTGGGGGACACGTCTACTGTGGCTGACCCAACTGTCATCTGCCAGCTCTTCAACCACCGATGCCTGACCATCCAATAAATAAGACCTTGCCCTTTACCCAGGCTTCCCCTGCTTGGCTTTCCAAAGTTTTGCCCACCCTCCCTGCCCCCATCCAGGAGTGCTGAGGGCCAGTGCTCACCCACACCACCTCCCTTGACCAGCTATCTGGGACCGAGGACCAGCTTTGCCCTTGGGTGGAGGTAACTTCCTGTGGATGCCAGATAGATGGGACATGGCCCAAGTTAGCCTCAGATTGCTGTGCCCCTAGACTGCAAGACCCCTTGGAGCCCAGAACAGGAGCCTGAAGGTCATGTCCCTTACCCAAGTTAAGTATGCGGAGGGCAAGTGAAGGTCTAGACTGAAGCAGGGAGGCAGCTCTGTAATCCTATGTCAGCTCTCTCAGGAAGTACCAGAACTTAGCTTGGGTATGCATTTGCCCTTAGTAATGCCTATTTGTGAGTCCCAAAACAATTAGTTATTATTATTTTTTAAATACTTTGCTGCTTCTGTCCTAGATCTGAATTCTTTTGTGCCAGATGGCAATGCTTGTCTGCCCATTTGCTTCAGGGGATGTGCAGACAGGCTGTTTCCAGAGGGTTTTCAGATTACTTGCTTCTTTGCTTGAATAAATGTGTTTTGTTCCTAGGGCCAGAAGAACTTGTCTTCCTTGTCCTCTGTTCCCACCCTTTCGTGAACAGTCCTGCCCATGAGACATTCTCAGATGAAACTCTTCTTTTCTTGCCCCAGTCATGCTCGGGCTCTGGTTGTAGGAATAAAGTCTGTGACCTTAAGAAGCTGGTGACTTGTTTTCTTAGGTATCTTACAGACTGTACACTTACTAGCTGCTCTGATTTGTGTGGGGGATGGGAAGGGGAGTGGTTTTCCTCAGGAATACCCCAGTATCCTTCCAGAACTGTTGGTTTGGGCAGATCTAGGCAGGGCTTCACTCACAGGCCCTTTGGCAAACTCCTGAACTAAGCAGGAAATCAACTGAAGCCAGTTCACACCTGTGATGTCCCACCACAGTTGCATTATTTCCTATGATCCTGTGGGAGCATTAGTGAGTGACTAAGGATTGGAATTTCAGGGTTCTATCCTAGGGTCTGGGGCTAGGGAGACTCTGATTATAGCCAAATCATTTCCCCTGCTCTAATCCACTTTAAGTGTGCTGACCCAGGTTGTAGCTCCTCCCCCACCAAATGTATAAACCAAGGAATCACAGAATCAGCAATGTAGTTTTATTTAAGGCAGAAGTGGGGAAAAGCTATGCCCCTTCGCCCCCCTCCTCCTGCCTCTCAGTCCTGTTCTAGGTCAAACACTGGAACCTGCTGGAAAGGCTGACGAGGGGCTGAGAGGAGGGTGGCAAGGTTATGGATCCTTACCTCAAATCAGCTTCCTTTCAGCTATACACACTCCCAGGATTTAGGGGCCTCTAGATCTCACCTAAGGGAAACACAGCTTTTCTGGTCCTCAGATGGGAGAGCTGGGGGAAGGTACTCAGCATTCACCCTTCTGTGAACTGAAGAGACCAGCCCTCCCAAGGTGCAGGGAGGGAAGGCCCTCAGAGGGGCTAGGAGAGGAATGACAAGTACGAGGGATAGAAGGTCTCTTGAGCGAAGTCTGGGCAGGCCTGGCTGTGTCCTCACACAGGGTATGGGTTGTCCAGGACTGCCACTCCTGCTGCCACACCACCATCTGCATGCTCGATGGCTTTGGTTCGGAGCAGATGTCCCACATGCTTGTTCATCACAAGTGTCTTTCCCTGCCTACAGAAATGGGGGCAGGAGACACACAATTCCATTACCAAGACAGCCCCCACACCCAAGACCTTCCCTGGTCCCACCTGAGCAGTATATGAGTGACTGACTACACCCAAGGAAGTGCTAGGATTTTAGAATCAGATTTGGGTTTGCATCCTCGCTGGGAAATTACTAGCTCTGTGCTTTTGAGCAAGTCACTCAGCCTTTCTAAATATCAATTTCCTTAATTTAAAATAGAGATAATACCTCTCACTTTGCAAGATGGTCACGAGGATCAAATAAAGCAGGAAAAGCACTTAGCATGATGCCAGCCTCATATTTCAAGTTCTGTAACTGTAAGTTTCCTTCTCTACCTCTCTCTCAAGATGGTTGTGGTAATAGTCAGGTTTGGGGGGAAGTGGCAGGCAGAGCTGCTGCAAGTGGTTAGAGGGAAAGATTAGAGAGAGAAGGCTATGGTCAGGAGCATGGTAGGATCTGGTATTCCTACCTTGCTTGATCTTGAACTGCAAATTTTGCAGGAAGTGGTTTAAGGGACCAGAACTATTCCTTACATATTCCCAAGTAATCTTCTCTTTCTGATTCTTTAGTGCTCAAATCCAAACCCAGGGCCCACTCAGCCTTTCAAAGGCACTGATTTTCCTCTAGTAGGCCCCTCCCACCTTTCCCCAGAATCCCTGGTGGCCTGGAAACTGGACCCAAATTCTCTTCTTCCCTGGGGTCTCCTTCTAGTCTAGGGTCACTTCCTCATCCATCTTGATACTACTTATAATTTCCTTTGTAGTTAAAAAGTACTTCCCATCTGGGCTTCATTTGATAGCCCTGTGAGGTGGGCAGGTCTTGGGTCCTTGGCTTCATTTATTAGTTAAGGAAACAGGTAACATGGCTAGGGACTGGCAGAGCTGGGACTGAAGCCCAGGATTCCTGTTCCCTGTCCTTTGCTTCCTCCAGGCTCGCTTGGCTGACCCTCTGACAAGAAGGAGACCCTCTTGACTGGCTTACCTGACATAAACCCCAAAGATGCCCAGCTCTGAGATGCACTGGACCACTCGGACAGGGCTGCCAGGCCGTAGCAGGCAATTTCCAAAAGGCTCAGGTTCGATCTTTTCCATGAGGATGTAGGAGGCCCTCTCCTCACTGTCCTTCAGCCGCTCCAGGGCCTGCACCATCTCCTCCCCGTATAGGTTGTTACCTGCAATGGCAGTGGCCAGTGACCCTGGACCCTCTGCCTACCTTCTCCACTCTATGCCCCTTCCCCTTCTGTGGTCAAGTCAGCAGCCTCAGTTCCTGACACCAGCTCAGTGACCTGGCTCCCAAGGAGGGAATGTCACTTTAACAGGCAAGCCCTTACTCACAAGCAAACACACCTTTCACCACACCATTCTGCCCTGGTTCTCCTCCTGCCTGTCTATGGCTTTCCTTCTCAGCCTCCCTGACTGGCTCCTGCTCCTCTTAACTGTTGGGATTCCCAAGGAATCCATCTGCCACCCTTGTTAACAGTCTGTACTCCACAATGTCATAGCGCTACCCCAGGCCTCTGCATTGATCTGGACAATTATACCAGCCTCTTCTGTGGTCCCTGTTACCAAGGTCTCCCCTCATCCAGCACAAGCTCTACTATGGCTGAAACATGGATCCTGGATCAATTGTGTGTCCCTTCCCTCCTAAAAACTCTCTAATGGATTCCCAGTACCCTCAGGATAAAATCCAATTTCCCACATATTTTCAATGTCCCTTGTAATGATGTCCCAAACCATCTTCTCTAGCCCAAATCCCTGCCTCCTCCCATCTCCCATGCTGCACTCCAGCCTTACCAATTACTCATTAATCTCCAAACATAGACTTCCATGGACCGGTGCCTCTACTTGCGGCTGCTCCTTCTATATGGAATGCCTTCCCTCCTTTCCCACCTGGTAAATTCCTACTTATCCTTTAAGACCAAGATCAGAACTCATCTTTGGGTCTGTGAAGTGGACATGATCCCTGCCCTCAAGGAGTGCAAACCAAGCAGGAAGACGTCCAACCTCCTGATATGCCCTATCCCACTTCTCCACAATCAAGCCACAGGCACCTCAGACTAAACTTGTCCAAACCCTCTAGTTATGGTTAATCAGGTTCCCCTGTGCTCAAAAGCACTTAATCACAGAGTCTCCTGGGAGATTGTCCAAGATGAGGGCCTGTGTCAGTTCCTCCTGCATCTCCCAGAGTCTGGGGACTGTGCCCATAGCAAGTGCCAATCGGCATTGGTAACAGCCTGCTAGCCCCCTTCCATTGAGCAGCCCTACAAAGGGGAAAGCACCTACCTCCACCCTCTCTCTGGGGCTTCAGGACGAACTGGCTAGGGGCAGCAAGGGCCTCAGCAATGGCCTGGTCCCCTTCTTCACCCTGGCAGGAGGCGAGAAAGCAGTCACCAGCAGTTTTAGGCCAGAGGCAGGAGCTGCGGTCCTGCTGGTCATGCAGAGCAGGATCAGAGGAAGAGCAGGAAGGGGAGGAGTGATGGCCCCCTCAGACTAGATGCTACTATCTGGATGTGACCCCCAACAAACCCCTAAAGCGCAAGTACAATGAGAGCAAGATTTCTCTGGCAACAGTTCAGGGCTCCTCAGCAGGAGGCCTGGAAAGCCCATATAGATATTCCCCAATTCTTGCTGTCCACCTCAGCTACTTCCCCTTTCCACCTCTTACCCCTGTCTCCCCCTTTGCAGATAGAGCTTACAATGGAGTCCAGCCCCCTTCCCCAGGACTCTAGGGGTTCTCACAGAGCATTGTTGACCCAAGTCTAGCCCACTACCAGCTCCAGCCTCCCCAACACATTGAGTTCTGGTTCCTGCCACCTGGAAAGCCTGTGGTAGGAGAAAGAGGCTACCCACACACCATGTCCAGTGAGTAGAGGCCAGCAAAGGTGGCATGGAGGCGGGCCACAGTCTCAGGCTGGCCAGGGAGCAACATCTCCAGTACACCCATTCTGCTCAGCTCCTGCTGCACCTTCTTAGTCCCAGCCAGCTGGGTGGCAATATCCGGGCACTTGACAGCACGTGACCTCTCCAGCAGCAGGCGTGCTTCCCAGTTCTGCAGAGGGAAGAAAACAAAAGGAGTTCTACTTTATTTCCCTTTGGCTGACCTCTACTGAGCATCCATCAGGTGCCAGGTATCATGCTGTCTATTTTCACATTCATTATCTCCCAGGGTCACTGCAACATCTTTGTGAGGCAGATGTGGATTCTTCCAGTATGTAGGATTCTCGCCCTCAGGGAGCTCACAGTTTAGCACAATGGTACATAACTATAATTAAAAGGGAAATAACAAAAGGTATGAGGGTATAGAAAAAAATGGATGAAGAGGTTTGAAAGAGGTGGGACACTTGTGTATGAGCTCAGCTTCCTACTGTACTCCAAATAAAATCCAAACTCCTCACCACAGACTACAAGACCCTTCAGAATCTGTCTCCTGTCCCTCTTTCAACCATGTCAATTTCTTAACATCCCTCCATCCCACTCTCATAATCCAGCCACACAGGCCAAACACACAAACGTCATTTCCACCTTTGCGTTTGCTGCTTTCCCCTCTGCCTGGAATTCTTTTCCTTTTGGTTTTTCCAGTGGATGGTTGGAACCTTCTCATCCCTAAGTCTCAGCTCAAATTACCCTATTTAATATGGGCTTCCCCATAATTCTCTACCTTTTCACCCTATTATTTTATTCAAAGAGTTTCCCTCAACTAGAAAAAAAAATTTTTTTTCTATTTTTGCTTACTTTCTGATGACTATCTATCTCCCTGACCAAAACGTGAGCTCTGACTCGTCTGTCTTATTTCCTATTGTATCCCCAGTGTCTAAAACACAGTGCATGGAGCTTTGTAAATGCTCAATAATTATTTGTTATTGTTGTTTAATGAAGTGAAATCTGAGTAGTCAGGTCAGAATCAATAGGGAAGGTGTACTCATAATGAGTAAAGGCCTGCAGGTGCATAAGCACAGGATGGATGTGCTGTGGAATTTGGGGCATGAGAGGCAGGTAAACACCAGAGGACCATGCCTCCCAGCTCTAGTCCCCATTCGGACAGTGGGGGGATAGCCTGTCCTTGACTCCAGACCACATCAAACTGCCCACAGAAGGATAAAGGCCTGAGAAACAACACCCACCGCCACCCATGCTGTGCTCCGCTTGATATAATCAGTCCACCTGCAGCACCTTTGCCTGGTCTTTACCAATGATCTCAGCCACCTTTGATGTTCTAGGCAGAGTTACAAGTGCCTAGAACATCAGAGATAAACCCAGAGAAGTATTCCATTATGTTAGAAACGGGGAAGCAAAATTCAGAGACAAGCAGGGACTTTCCCTAGGTCACCTAGCAAGTCATTGAGCCTTGCAATCTTCATATTCTAAACCTGGTCTGAGTTTCTCAATTCCCTAAAAATGTCCTCCTCACGCACAAATTTCTTTCCCTGTTATCTCAACCTCTTCTTCTTTTTTTTTTTAAAGTTTTCTTTGGCCCTTTCCCCCAAGCCGTCTGTCCTGGAGCCTGGATCCATTTCCCCATTGGACAGTTTTTGCTTTCTCTAGTCAGCAACCTCCCCCCACTCCTAATCACTTTCTAGAGGAAAGGACCTTCTACACAGCTTCCACCTCTATGGAGCTGCTCCCTATATAACTGGGCCTTAGGGAGAATCCCATACTCAAAGAATTAGAGATCTGGAAGGAGCTCCCTCAATTTTTGAGTATAGTTTCCTCAGCTTACAGAAATTGAGTCCAGAAAGGGTCTGGAACTTGCTTATGGTCACAGACAAGCAGAGTCAAAGGCTCATGATCCCCAGCATACTGCTCATGGTATCTTCTGACTTATTTCTCTGAAGTGAAAGCAGAGCTTCATAGCTTCTCCATGCTGTGGATTAGGGGCAGGGGGAGAATAATGATATACTGGAATGCCTCTGGATTCTCTGGACTGAGAATCAGAAAGCCTGGGAATTTGTGGGATCTTTCTTAGGCAAGCCTCTGCGTCTCTCCAAACCTTAGTTTCTCTATCTGTATAATGGGGATAATTATACACCATACATGGTGGTTGTAAGGATTAAATGAAATAATGGATGTGGAAAGTAATTTTGAAGCTATATGGTACGATAGCAAGATAAAGTGATATCATCATTACTGTCATTAACATGAATGGACAGAAAAACTTTCTGACGCAGATAAAAGAGCAGTGAGAGTTGGCAGGAAGGAAATGGTCAGTGGTACAGTGGAACTGGTTTGCATTAGCTAGCCAGAGCTGACTGTACCCGTCTCTTTCCAACACTGTGTCCAGAAATGTTAAGTTGGGTAGCTTGAAACTGGCCATGATGGGAGTACACCATAGAAATCAGCAAATGCCACAAACTGGGGCTCTCCCCCTGAGAAACATGACTGTTAAACATTTGCCAGGATATCCCTAGAAACAGTATGAATGGTTGAAGCAACATGGATTCCTGAGGATTTAGATTCTAGAAGACAGTGTGTTTGTAGAGAATGAGAGGTAGCAAAAAGCTTATGGGAGAATAGGAGGTTCCACCAGTAATTTCCCTGAGGATCACTGAGGCCAGGGCTCAGGGAAAAACCCAGGTTGTTGTGATGCCTGAGGTGGGTCTCTGAGGAACAATGGTAGGTCTTATGAGGCAGAGAATGGTCTAACAGAATACCAACCTGTGGACTGTACTGACTTGGCATGTAGCCATCCCGGAAGTAAACCACAGCAACTTCCTGGCCGTCCCTAGAACACAAGATGGAGAAAGCTGCTGTGTTAAATTATAAATGATATGTTCAGTGGTTCAGTGTATTTTAGGGTACATCAAAATGAGTTTGGCTTCTTTCAAAGTCAGTCCGCACAGGTTGCCCAGACCAGGGTTCACTGGAAGCAATGAAAGTAGCTACCCATACCACCACTTTTTCCACTAAAAACATGAAGTTACGTAGTAAGGAATGCTTTAGAATACTCCAGATCTAGAGTCATTCTAGGAAGGCCAGAGGGAAACAAGAAGGCAACTAGAATCAAACCAGATAAATAAATTTTGAAAAAGGGCTAAAATTTACTGAGCCTCAGAATCATATTGCCATGCCTAGCAAAACACAGTTATACTACTTAAAATAACTGTAATGGGTATTAAGGAGGGCACATATTGCATGGTGCACTGGGTGTTATATGCAAATAATGAATCATGGAATACTACATCAAAAACTAAGGATATACTGCATGGTGACATAACATAATAAAAAATTATTTAAAAAAAGGAAACTAGGCTGAGATTCTTTGAAATGGTAGGTGTGAGGGTCTGGAGATGCAAAATTATGAGTCTAGTCAAGACACAGACTGCCTTGAGTCGAGACCAGAGGCCAAACTCGGGATCTGACAAGATGGCTGGGCTGCCCCAAGGATTATCAAGGAAACCCAGTGTTTGCTGGCAGAACCAGTTCCTGGCATTAAAGCAGAACCAGATGAGAACAATCCCCATGATTTTCACTGTGGTCATTGCTGGCCCCCAAGATTCCCCCTTTGAGGGAGGGACTTTTAAACTTGAACTATTCTTACCAGAACACCCGACAGCAGCCCCTAAAGTATGTTTCATGACCAAAATTGATCATCCTAATGTAGATAAGTTGGGAAAAATACGTTTAGATATTTTGAAAGATAAGTGTTCCCCAGCACTGCAGATCTGCACAGTTCCACTATCAATCCAGGCTTTAAGTGCTCCCAGTCCGGATGATCCATTAGCAAATGATGTAGCAGAGCAGTGGATGACCACCGAAGCCCAAGCCACTGAGCTAGAGCATGGACTAGGCTATATGCCAGGAATAATATTTAAAAGCGATCTGATCATCAAGTGTGCATCACTTCTGTTCTGCCAAGACTTCTTCTTTGTTTGCATTTAATGGACACAGTCTTAGAAACACTACAGAATAAAAGCCCAGACACCTTCAGTCCTTTGGTGATTAAATGCAAATTATCTATGATTAAAAGACAAATCTATGTCTTGTCTTGATTCATTGCTGTAAAACATGAGCAGAGACTAGAAGTACCATCTGGATTGTTGTGAAACATTTAAAAGCAGTGGCCCCTCTCTGCTTTTATTCATTTCGCCCAACATGGTTTAAGTATAAAGCACTGGGAATGAAGGTAGTTGTCAGGGTTAGCTGCAGGGGTATGAATGTTCTTCTTCCTTTTTTTTTTTTTTTTTTAAGGGGGAGAGGTAGTTTTATTTTCATTTTATGGGCTCCTTTCCCCCTTTTTATGGTGATCTAATTGCATTGGTTAGAAGTAGCTAACCAGTTCTTTAGCATATGCTCTCTAGCCAAGTCTAACTTTATTTAGATGCCGTAGATGGACAAGCTTGACTGTCTGAACCAATATGGGAAAATTAAACAAACACCACAGCCCTCACTAATAACTTTGTGACTTTGCTGTCAAGTGTAGAATTCCTCCTTCAAGAAAAAGCTTCTGACTATTTTGTATGGCTTGTCTGGAAACTTCTGTAAATCTTACGTTTTAGTAAAACAAATTTTGTTATTCTAAAAAAAAAAAAGAAAGACACAGACTGTCTTTTTAAATTTCTTCCCCTTTGATATTGTCTGATATATCTGGAAAGTAAATTAATGACTTTGTTATAAAAGCACATTTTGAAAATAGTAAGTGGTATTGTGAAATTCGTGGAGGTTCTTAATTTTAATCACAAATTAAAAAAAAAACAACCTATAAAGTTCCAGGTCTAAATATGTGTGTTGCAAGCAATGCTACCCAACTAAGTCGTACTAAAGTCACTTGGTGGAATCTCCCCTGGAGGGAAGCACAGGGCCTGGCTTGGAACACAAATCCAGGCCCCTTGACGTCTTGCCTGGGCTGAGAGAGCAGCTCTCAGATCAATCACAGAATGAGCGAGCTATTGCTCTTCCTCCCTGACTACCCAGCCCAACTACCCTGGCCTCACTTGACCAGCTACCAAGAGGGGCAAGAAAACTTTAAGGAGCCCAGGGGCATATGAAAACTAAGGTGGTTTTATTTTTTAAAATATTTTATTTATTTATTTGAGAGAGAGATAGCAAGAGAGAGCACAGGCAAGGTGGGGGAGGGAGAAGCAGGCTCCCCCCTGAGCAGGGAGCCTGATGTGGGGCTTGATCCCAGGACCCTGAGTTCATGACCTGAGCAGAAGACAGACGCTTAACTGACTGAGCCACCCAGCCACTCCAACCAAGGTTATTTTAAGAAGACCCTTATCAAGAATGTCAATAGCTCTGATACAACCCTTTAGAAGCAGAACATGACCAGCCTTCTCCAAACTTTCCTGAGACACTGGGGTATTTTGCCCCTAAAATTCAGAGGAGGAAGTAAGCCATCGCATCTCCCAGAAGAAAGGATTACTGGAAGAAATGGTTGGCAGGATGAGTTTCCTAAAGCAGCCCTCTAACAGATCCTTGGGGAATGCTCCCTGAACACTTACATAAACAGCCTTCGGTCTTGGTCCAGAGACGCCTTTTCAGAGACATCTTCAAACCTTCGACGGATTACATGGATATTCCTGGAAAAGATGGGCAAAGGTCAGAAGGAATGGATGTTCTGGTCTGAATGGATCCTCACAATCCTGGGGCCATATATGGAGGTCTCCCCTCCTTTACCTACCTGGCTAGTAGCTCATTCTCTATAGCACGCTGGTCAAATATGTTCCTTTCCTTCTCTTGAGCAATCAGTAGCACCAGAGCGCTGGGGAAACAGCAAACACAGTTGGCAGAAGTGGCTACAAATCTTGTCCTCCCTCCATCCCACCCCTTTCAGGAATGAGAATAAGAACACAGCTTCCCTGAAAGAGCAGATATTCTCTCAAATCAGGAAGATCTCAAGCGATACCTGAGGCTACAGTACATTATTTCCTGAGACTAGGAAACCTGACAAAATGGAGATGTCTCTGCTCCTTCTTCAGTGGACAGATGAAATATTGTAATGATGTTAATTCTCTGTGCAAATTAAAATTTAGGTTTAAATCATCTCAAAAACCTAAGAGGACTTTTTCTAAGAACTTAAAAATAATGATTTTAAAATCTTTCTGGAAAAATAAATGGGAAAGTATGGAAGAATATTTTATAGAAGAATAATGTTGTAAGTTGGAGGCTAATGACCCTATTACTAGATTATAAAGCATAGAATGTGGTTCTTTGTGTGGTTCTTGCATGATACATTAGAATAGCTCAGTGGAATCCTACAGAACCCTACAGAGCCAACTATAAATAAAGCATTGTCTCTTGGGGCCTCCCAACATTTCTGTGATGTACACAGGGACACATCTGGTTCCACAGTATTAGTGGGATCACTGACGCTTCCCTGACCTCTTCCTTTTTGCTAACCACATACTTCCTAAAGAAGCAGGAGCTCAAGGACTCAGGGGGAAGCTAATGCCAAGAGAACCATTTGGCTACCAATCAGGCTATTTTTAGTTATCAAAGACAGGTCCAATCTCCCACGAGACGATCTCGAGGGGCAATACTCAGCAGTAATAGAGTACCAAACTCCAGTTTTGCTGTGTGCCCATGGATTCTTGCTGGGACTCTTGGATGGCTAGATTTTGGCCTAGCAATCTAAGCGTGAATTCCTTCCTCCTGTACTTGGCCTCTGGTCTGTTTGTCTGTTTTTCTCTACCTCAGCTGAGCCTCCTGGACTACCTTCTGCATGACTCCTTTCCACTTAGCTGAAATACAGGTCCCAGTATGCCTCCTCTCCTGGCTTGCCTGAAATCTCTTAAGGTCAGACATGACATTGAGCTGAATCTTGGCTTTGAGTTGGGTATCTGAGAGACAAGCTAGAAATGGTGCTCTCATAAGCCTTCCTCTCCTGAGAGTCCCAAGGGCCAATGGCCTTGCTTTTCATATTGTAGCCTGATTTGCTCTGCTCATGGGTGGGAAGGTGGCACCTGGCCCAGGCTGGCCCACCTCCAAGAAGACGCGGAGGAGGGAGGCTGGAGGCTGTAGGTTAAAGTGGAACTGCATTCCCTGGTTAAGTCAGCCTGCCCTATGCCAAATAATCTCAGCCAGACTCAGAAAACATATTCTACTTCCTCCTGCCTTCAGCTCTGAACAGTCTTTTGGGAGTGGGGCTAGGAGAGCTGTCAGCTAAGGAAGGTAAAGTGGCAGTAGTGTGCTGGCTGGCAGTGAGGACTCCTGATCATAGCTCCCAACACTTTACACCAAGAATCCTCCTTTCTTATCCCTACTCATTCTAGCCACAGGCACTAATATTTTGAAAGAGTTTGAATAAATTTCCAAATAGGAATCATAAATCATATCCATACTTCTTTTAAAAAATTCTCAAAAATTATGTGATAACTGATGAAAATTCACCTGCTCTGTAAATGCTTGAGCCTCAGTTTTCTTATCTATGCTATTGGGACCATTCCTCTTAGAGGCAGAACAGTGTAGTAGAGAGAACCAGGCTTTAGAGGCAGACAGACATGAATTATAAACTTACTAGCTGTGTGACTTTGGGCAAGCTATTCCACCTCTCTGAGCCCTCAGTTTGCTCTTCTGTAAAATGAAACTAGTACTGCTTAGAAGGTAGCTGCTATTATTACTATTACTAGTACGACTGTTGGAAGAACCACATAATGATCCTCACCAAGATTGGTTTTTGGTTGCTTTTTTTTTTCAAATTTTTGAGTCGTTCAAGTTTTTATTTAAATTCTAGTTAGTTAACATATAGTGTAACATTAGTTTCAGGCACAGAATCTAGTGACTCATCAACACCCAGTGCTCATTACAAGTGCCCTCCTTAATACTCATCACCTCCTTAATACCCATCCCCCTGCCCACCTCCCCTCCAGTAACCCTCAGTTTGTTCTCTATCGTATAGTGTTTTCTGGTTTGCCTCTCTTTTCTTTCCCCCACTATGTTCATCTGTTTTGTTTCTTAAATTCCACATATAAGTGAAATCTTCTTTCTCTGACTGACTTATTTCGCTTAGCATAATACCCTCTAGTTCCATCCATGTCGTTGCAAACGGCAAGACTTCATTCTTTATTCATTCATCAGTTGACAAACATTTGGGCCCTTTCCATAATTAGGCTATTATTGATAAAGCTGCTATAAACATTGGGGTGCATGTATCCCTTAGAATCAGTATTTTTGTATCCTTTGGGTAAATACCTAGTAGTGCCAATTGCTGGATCATAGGGTAGTTCTATTTTTAACTTTTGGAAGAAACTCCATACTATCTTCCAGAGAGGCTGTACCAGTTTTCATTCCCACAAATAGTGAAAGAGGGTTCCCCTTTCTCTGCATCCTCGCCAACATCTGTTGTTTCCTGTGCTGTTAATTTTAGCCATTCTGACAGGTATGAGGTGATATCTCATTATTTTTGACTTGTATTTCCCTGATGATGAGTGATATTGAGCATCTTTTCATGTGTCTGCTAGCTATCTGGATGTCTTCTTTGGAAAAATGTCTATTCACAACTTCTGCCCGTTTTAACTGGATTATTTGTTTTTTGTGTGTTGAGTTGTATAAGTTCTTTATATATTTTGGATACTAACCCTTTATCAGATATGTTATTTGCAAGTATCTTCTCCCATTCCACAGCCTGTTTTTTAGTTAATATGGACTGTTTCCTTTGCTGTGCAGAAGCTTTTTATCTTGATGAAGTTCCAATAGTTCACTTTTGCTTTTGCTTCCCTGGCCTCTGGCAACGTGTCTAGTAAGAAGTTGCTACAGCTGAAGTCAAAGAGGTTGCTGCCTGTGTTCTTCTCTAGGATTTTGATGGTTCCTGTCTTTCAGGTCTTTCATCTATTTTGAATTTATTTTTGTGTATGGCGTAAGAAAGTGGTCCAGTTTCATTCTTTTGCATGTTGCTGTCCAATTTTCCCAATACCATTTATTGAAGAGACTTTTCCATTTCTCACCAAGTTTTTTAAAAGCATTTTTCAAAGCCATGATTTCATTTAATTCTCACTCCTACCGTCTTAGGTATTGTTATTATTGTCCCCATTTCACAAATGAGGAAACTGCTGCTCGAAGAAAAGAATGGACTTAGTGAAGGTCACATGCTGGGTCAGCAGAAGTGCCTATCTGACTTTCAAAATGAGAGAAGCCAGTCCCAGCTCAGGTGCCCACAGCTCCTGTGCAACACAGCCTAGTTCTGGGCACAGGAGTCTTTGCACGTCATTCACAGCCCGGTAGAAGAAACCCTTCACAGCATTTGTCCATCAGCAGTTCCCCGGCTGACCCCTTCCTGGCTCCCATCTCCCAAAATATAACTTAGCCAAGAGTTCTACTTGACAGAGTATTCATCTGATGCCTTCTAATTACTCAGAGTCCAAGGTGTCTTGAGTCTTAGTGAGGCTTAGCAAGCCCAGAGAGGCTCTCTCGGAGGCAATAACATGATTAAGGATGCAGATTCTAGAGGCAGTGGACTCTAGGCTCTACCACCAACTCGCCATTTGACTCTGAACAATTCACTTCACTTCTCTGAACCCCAGTTTCCTCATCTGTAAAATGAGGGAGATGCGTGGTATCTGTCTCGGAGTGTTTGATAGGAGGATCTAATGAGATCTTCCATGTAAAGTGCTTAGCACAAAGTATGACACTAGAAAGTGCTCATTAAGGGTTAACTATTAAAGCTATGTAAACATTGCAAAAACTGTTGGTGTAGTGACCCCTCAGTTATCCAGAAGTCACTTACCTGGCATCCTCATACATTACACGTGGTTGAGAAATAGGAAGGAAGCAAAAAATGCCTCTAAGCAGTTAAAACAGGCACTACAAAATCCCTAAATCAAAGCTTATGCATTTACTCATCAAAGAGGCTCTCATGCTCATTAGACACTACATAACAACCCAGATCACTTGCTTTCCCAAACCCCAGCAGATCAGAAAGGTCTGGGGAGGGGAAGCACATTGACAGCAGTACGAAGTAAGAGCTGACAGCAGAGAAACAGAAAAGCTGTGAAGAAAAGGAACAGGAGCATAAAGCCTAACAGTTGGGGCCATTAGTGCAGGCAAACAGCCGCCCACACCTCTCTAGTCTAGGTAGCTCCTCTGCCTTATGCTACATCAAGATACAATCACTGACAGACAATGATGACCTCTAGCCAACAAGAAAAGATTAAATTATAGTCTGCAGCTCTTATTTAAGAAGAAAGCCCAAGAACTCCATGAAAACAATTTTGGCACTGAAAGCTATAAGCTTCTCTTTCCCGAAAAAATCCCTCATTTCCTAATGATGTCAGTCAAAGAAGCAGTTGCTGAGGCTAAAGCAGGATTCTGCTGCCACTTTTTCTTCCCCTTACTTGGCTGAGCCATAGAGCTCCCAGGCTTTGGTGATCCCCAGGGCCAGTCCCTCGCTGGGATTATTGGAGAGGATCTTGGCAGCTTCTTGGGTCTTACTCAGGACATTGAGAACATGTCTGTTGGAAGAGAGATGTTTGTTCAGTTATTGGATGGATCTGGAAGACCCCTCTGCCTGTGACTCACAGACACTTATAGGAACATCACTTGGAGAATTAGCTGAACACTAAAAAGCATCTTATCATCGTGCTCCTGTAGGATCCCCCTCAGGCTAGAATGTACTGGGCCACCCACACCCTGGCCCCGTGCACGTGCCCAGAGCCCCGAGACCCTGTGTTCCTACTCTATACCAGCCTCCCACTGGGCTGGAACTCCTTTCCCTGAGCCCCAGGTGCTTGCTGTCTGGAATCCTGCTGCAGACCATCTGGAATCACAGCAACCTGGAGCATCACTGCTGGCTAGAAGTGGCTGCTACCAGGGTCCAGCCTCCCAATGGGAAGTCACTGATCCCTCTCTGCTATGGATCCTGAACTCTTTTCAGGCCTTCAAACTCTTTCTCACCTCAGATACTGTTTCCTCAGCTTGGAATATGAACCTGTACGACGAGGGGGCGGGACTCGATGAACCACGAGGTCCCTTCTCTCCTCGACATACTAAGACCTAATTACAAGTGGAAACTGCTGCAAGGGGAAACACATGACCCAGAGTCTAAGAAGGCACAGTCAGAATTGGAGATCCCTGCCCCGGCCTGTAATTGTTGGCTTATCAGGCTTTTACCCCACCAGCGTGCCCAGTGTTGCCCAAGGGACCCACCGGTGTACAGCTGGGGTGCGGGAGGCCAGGCCCCCAAAGCTGGCAGAGATGGTGTTGATTTCAATCTGTTTCAGGGCTGCGGAGCCATCTGCATTGCGCTGGAACATGTAGTCTGAGCGATTCAGGCCCAGGAACACAGTCTGTGGGGAAAACTGAAGGCTGAGTATATTTGCCCATGGGCTGACTGAGGGCCTAGCCATGGAACAAACAGGTAATGTATAGTCTACACAGAGATCAGAGTTGCTGGGTAATACTCCAAAAGTCAGTGGAATCATTCTTTTTGTCATCCCCAGATTGGTCACTGATGTACAAATTCAGTGGGGACCAATGAGAGGCAGAGACCCCTGAGCGCAGGGTCTGAGCCAAATTCTTCTGGTCAAAAAAGGGAGGGACAGGTCCTGCATTGGGGTGGAGTGGGGAATGGTTACCTGGGCAATGCCCTCTTTCAGGACTTGCTTGTGGATGTCAAAGAGACGAGCGGTAAAGTCGTCCCTCTTGATGGTGCTGGAGGAGGAAACAGAGCATTTTCTAGACTATATGGGACCTTAGTTCCACCCTCATCCATTGCCTCCTGAATCTCTATTTCTACTGACCCAAACTTGAATACCCACATCAACCTGGTAGATAATAATGGTTTAGAACCCAGCTCTAGAGCCAGATGAGCTGGGTTCAAATCCCAGCTCTACCACTCCCTACTAGGCAACCTTAGAGAATTATTTCACCTCTCTGTGTCTCAGTTTGCTCATCTGTAAAAGAAGAAAATGGAAGATGAAGAGGAAAATAATTGTAGAGTTATGGTGAAGGGTAAATGAGATTTACATGTACAGAACTGAGCCTAGTGTCTGGCCCCAAGAGAAACTATTCTTAGTTTCATAGCATATAATAGAACCATTCCATCTTTGAATAGCTCAGATGGTTGGTTAGCCTTCTGGTCAACCTAACATTAACTGTCCATAGCTTCTCCTACACTCTGGGACCTCCAAGGACAAGTCTTTTCCACCTCTTACACGGTAACTCAGAGATTAAAAGACAGCAGTTATGCCCTGTGCCCCAAAGATTATTCTGACATACGCTAAATATCCTATTTTTCTTCAGCCAGTCCTCATATGATGTGGCTTCCTCAGGGCAGCCTTCCCTATTTGGATCAGATCCCCTTGCTATGTGCTCTCAGAGCACTATGGACCTCTCCTTTATAGCACAGATGACAGTTGTAACTTTCCACTTGACTTCTGTGATGATTAGTGTCACTTCTTACTTGACTATAAATGTGAGGGTAGAGACCGTTATCTCTAGCTCATCCTCATAGCCCAGTGTGCTGCTGGGACAGGTGACATGATGTAAGGAGCCCATCTAGTATGGTTTTTTCTGGAACCTCAGGAAGAGACACCCACTGGTAACCAACACCACACTTGTCTGTCAAGATTCAGGGCAGTCTCTGCATGCCTGCTCCAGCCTGACTCACAGGCTCACCTTGTGACAGGGACCCCACTGAGCCCATGTAGCTCAGGCCTGCCCTCCAGTTCCTCTGTTTCCCAGCCAGCTCTCTCATGGGGCCTTTCCAGCCCTTGGTGAGGACAGCCCCCAGCTGGGCTTTAGTCTCCAGGAAAGTTAAGACACATTTTCCCTTTTCTGAAGAGGAGCTCCCCTTCAAGCCTAGATCCTACGCTCCTATTCTAACACATGTGATCCTGGGGCTCTATTCCCTTACAAGCAAGGGTTTGTGTGTATTTCAGAGGACAGAGAAACAGGGAATGCAGGGTTGCAGAGATGGACTGCAAGGAAGGTCTCCACATAATGGCATCTTTAGGGCACATGTCATAAATCAGGCTGCTCGTAAATCCCACAATCTAGAATCACAGGTAGAAAACCCAGGCCCACCACAAAAAAGATCTGGGCGGGGAGGTGGTGGTAGGGTTTGTACATTCACAACTCATTGGTTTGTTTTTTTTTTTTTTAACTCATTGGGTTTTTAGCTCTAAGTCAATGGTTTCCAAAACTCTTACCATTAAGATCCCTTCTCATGTTCACCTTCACACCAATGGGCACTTTTTTTTTTTTTTTTTTTTTTTAAAGAGAGACAGAGCACAAGCAGGGGTTGAATTGCAGAAGGAGAAGGAGAGAGAGAATCACCTTGGGGCTTGATCTCACAACCCTGAGATCAAGACCTGAGCAGAAATCAAGAGTCGGACGCTCAACCAACTGAGCCACCCAGGTGCCCCCCCAATGTGCACATTTTTAAAAGATTTTGTCTCTGGGGTGCCAGGCTGGCTCAGTTGGTGGAGCATACAACTCTTGGTCTCAGGGCTATGAGTTCAAGCCCCACATGGGATATAGAGATTACTTAAAAATAAAATCTTAAAAAAAAAAAAAAAGATTTGTCTTTAACAAAATACTTGTTTTCTTTTGGAAAATTAATCAGACATGCAAGTATGCATGTCTAGTCTCTCTCTCTACATATATATACATACAAGTACACAAATACATATATTTATATTTAATTCTGAAATGAAGAATTCTAAAATAAAGAATTTAATTCTAAAGTAAAGAAATTTCCCTTGCCTCAGGGTCTGAAGAAGAAAAAAAGGATCATGGGAGAAGAGACAAAGAGGGGTGGATGGAGTGAGCCATTTCAGGGGTTCTATATCCTCATGCCCTGGGTGTGGCCCAGTCTATACCCCATCTCATCCAGACATAAGGGGCCTGAGGTAACAAGAAAGAGTTGATGCTTAGGAAAAGAAGTAAGAAATCTGACTTTAAACCCAATAATCTTCTCTGCCCTTTGTTTTCTCTAAAACTACACTGACCTTCCCTAATTCCAAATAGATATCTCAGTCTTCAAAGCAGGGGGCCATGGATCAGAGAATCACAGAATGTCAGTGTTGGAAGGGATCTCAGATTTGGGCCAATCTCACCACTTTACAGATGAAGAAACTGAGGCCCAGAGAAAGAAAGGGGACTTTCTTGAGGCCATATAAATCAGTGAGAATTAGAGCCAGGATTAGAAGCCAGACCTACTGACTTCTATTCTACTACTTTTTGTTTTCCTGTCCCCCACCCAACCAAGTCAGCTACCAGAGCAACATCTCATGGCTCCTCTGTCTTCTAGTCCCTTGGTTCCAGCAGTTCCCAGTCCCTAACGCCCCACGACCCAGTACCTGGAGAGCGTCTGCTCCAGGAAGGCGGCATCCTGGCTGACAGCATCCACCAGCATGTTGAAGTCCATTTGCACGGCATAGGCCTGCTCCAGCAGGGCACTGGGGACCAGTGAGGGGAAGAGCGTGAATGGGGCATAGCTTACCACCTGATCGAGGAGAAAGAGTGGGCAGGGGTAGAACACCCGTGAATGGGTTGTCTTCCTGCAAACATAACCCCATGGAAAGTGTGGCCGACATTTACTGAGGACACACAGACTGCAAAATAGCGGTCCCTCTGGGAAGGGAGTGAGCGAATAGGATGACGAAGGGGTATAAAGGGAAGTTTTAGACTCTGTGATATTTCATCTCTTTACATTAAAAAAGAATTAGAAGCAAAACAGCCAAAAACAAAGACAAAAAATAAATAAGAAATCATTGAGCACTTACTACGTGCAAGACATTGTTTTGAATACCTTACATGGATGGATCATTTATCTCTGTGAGGCACATATTATTATTACCTATTCTTAATAAGTAGATAAGGGAATTGAGTCTCAGAGAGATTAAGTTACATATCCAAAATCATATAATGTGCCACGTGTTACACGGCACTGGGATTTGAACCAAGGTGGTTGATAAACCACACACACATTCACACACAGCTCCTAGCCAGTTGATTATCTAAACCCAGGAGCTCACACCCCAGTCCCCTTGTTTTCCGGTTGGGGGAGACGGACAGTCCTGCTGGTAGGGCTGCAGCAGAAGTGAACTCTGGCCCCCAGAGTAGAAGTTAGGAGTGGTTTCCCCCCAGTGTTGGAGATGGTGACTCAGGTTGCCAGGCCTGGAGTTAAGCTTGGACTTTGGCAGAACCGGGAAACCCAAATGCCATCTGGAATGCTATTTCTAGAAGGGCATAATGCCTTCGGAGATTCATAACAACAAATGAACTAGAATTTGGGTAAGAGATGATAAGATGACTTTATGACTTATTTTATGAAGGATTCCTGAGTTTAACCTCTGAGTTAATATCTGTTTGCCATTATAGTAGTAAGAGTTTATGGCATTAGAATTTGGCATTCTGTAGGTATTTAAAAATGTTATTTTTAACAGATAATACAAACACATGATACAAAATTCAAAACAGACAGAAGGACACATAGTGAAAAGTATGTCTCACTACCACTCTGGCCCCAGTGACTCAGTTCTCCCCAGAGGCAAATGGTATACTAGTGTCTTACGTGTCCTTTAGACTACATGTATACATACATATTTTCTCTTTTTCTATACACACAGAGGCATATGATACATACATTGTTCTGTCCTTTGTTTTATAAATATTTCAGTCATTTCCATATATGTTGAAATAAAGAACTCTCATTCTTTTTAATGGCTGCACAGTATTCTGTTCTTTGAATCTAGCTTTCTATTATGAACATTTAGGTGGTTTCCTTCCCCCACCCCTTTATAATCAATGCTTCAATCAATACCCTAGAATATACATTCTAGCTATTTTGTGTGTGAGAAAGTCCATAAATCGTAAATTTAAAAAGTGGAAATATCCGATAATGAGGATAAATCCTTTTAAAATTTTGGTAGATAATTCCCAAATTGCCCTCCTCAGAATCTCAGAAGACAAAACTGAGGAAGGGTATTTGTGAAAGTAAGGTTTTTTCAGCTTGAAGGTTTTACGTGTTAGATTGGGAAGTACTGCAGATTACAGAAGGGGTGATCTAATACTGAATGCCTGCGTGATGACTATAGGGTGTTTCTTTGGCTTTATTTTTTAAAAAGATTTTATTTAATTTATTTGAGAGAGAGAAAGAGGGAGAGCATGAGTGGGCTGGAGGGGCAAAGGGAGGAGAAGCAGACTCCCCGCTGAGCACGAAGCCCGACATGGGGCTCGATCCCAGGACCCGGAGATCATGACCTGAGTCAAAGGCAGACGTGCAGCGAACTGAGCCACCCAGGCGCCCTGTCTCCTTGGCTTTAAAACTCAGAACTCTGCCTCTTCCAACAAGTCTCATTTGGCCTGAAAAACTCCCCCCAATTTTTTCTAATAAGAGTTCCCTCTGGGGTGCCTGGGTGACTCAGTCCTAAGTGTGCAACTCTAGGGTTTGGGCTCAGGTCATAATCTCAGGGTTGTGAGATCGAGCCCTGCATCAGGCTCTGTACTGGGCATGGAGCCTGCTTAAGATTCTCCCTCTTCCTCTTCCAGCTCTCACCCACGTACAGTCTTTCAAAAAAACAAAACAAAACAAAACAAAACCCAAAAACTTTCCTCTTCCTGTCCCCATGACTCATCATGCCCGCTTGAATTTAGGATCAATAGTACACAGCTGCTTTCTGCTGTGTGTAGACCAAAGGCTGAAACACACGGTCTTTTCATTTTTTATAGAGACACAGACACAGAGTAATAGTCTTCTACTACAAGAACAACTGTAGCGCATGCATGACAAGAAATACTCAGCTTCAGAGTTGGAGAAACAAAGAGAGTGATGGGAAGAAGAGCTCCCATCTTGGGGCGCCTGGGTGGCACAGCGGTTAAGCGTCTGCCTTCGGCTCAGGGCGTGATCCCGGCGTTATGGGATCGAGCCCCACATCAGGCTCCTCTGCTATGAGCCTGCTTCTTCCTCACCCACTCCCCCTGCTTGTGTTCCCTCTCTCACTGGCTGTCTCTATCTCTGTCAAATAAATAAATAAAATCTTCNAAAAAAAAAAAAAAAAAAAAAAAAAGAAGAGCTCCCATCTCACCTAAAGGGCCAGAACTCCATGCTAGCTCATCGTTGCCAAGCGGCAAAGTGGGCAGGTTGTCAGGTGCTCTGACTTTTCAAGATAAGCTGGGTATCTAGTTTTGTTTTGTTTTTTTAATTTCATGGTTAAAAAAAAAAAACCACTGGCTCTGACTTTCTAAAGACTCTCTGGTGAAAAAACTGTTGACAGTGCTTGCCTCTGGGGAGGGAAACAGTGGCTGGAAGGAGGAGATTTATTCTACACTGAATACCTTTTAAATTTTGTACCCTGTTCATGTATTTTTTTTTTAATTAACTCCCTAAATCTGCAGGAGCCTACTATTCAGTCTGCACATGGCTAGTTTCTTGCCCCGACCTACAGGATAAAGTTCACATTCCTCTTCCTCCCAGTATCAAAAGCCTCTAGTTTATCTGACTTTGGCCTGTCTTCCGTCCCACGTTCAGGTGCATTCTCTTGAACATTTTTTGCCTTTTCCTAATTCGGGGACTCTCTTATGCTGTTCTTCTTCTTCTTCTTTTTTTTTTTTTATGTTTTTATTTATTTTTTTTTTAAGTAGGCTCCAGGCCCAATGTGGGGCTTGAACTCACGACCCTGAGATCAAGAGTCGTGTACCCTACTGACTGAGCCAGCCAGGCACACCTCTGCTATGCTATTCTTTTCCCCTTTATTATTTTTTTAAAGATTTTATTTATTTGAGAGAGAGCACGAGCGCACAAGTGTGAGGGAGGGGCAGAGGGAGAGGGAGAAGCAGGCTCCCCGTTGAGCACGGAGCCTGATGCAGGGCTCAATCCCAGGACTCTTGGATCATGCCTGGATCGGAAGGCAGATGCCAAACATACTGAGCCACCCAGGTGTGAATTCTGGCTGACATTACTTAATTTTGTTTGTGGCACATTCTCCAACTAGACCATGTGCTTCAGAGGGCAGGGCCGCTGTGTCCTCAGTGCCTAGAATGGTCTGGCATAGAACAGGCACCTGGTAAAGATTTGGAATTAAATCTCTCTTTCACACACACACATACGCACACACACACATTCACACATCTCCTGTCTTTTTTTCCCTGAAGTGGGACTCTCATTAAGGACTGTGCCTTTTCTAGGCTCCATTAACTTCCAGAAAGACCAAGTGTTGGACCTTCAGACAACACCTTTTGATTAATAGAACAAAAAATCTTGAAAGGGAAAATGCTCAATCCTGGGTTCGGACAAGCAGTTCCCATAATGTAAGGCTCACAAACCAAGCAATTATATTCCCAAAACCAGAGGCAGACCTTCCACAATATGCGCCTACCTTAGGTTACAGCCATTCTCATTCACTCAGGTCTCAGCAAACATTTACTGAGTCTGGACTCTCCAGCAGGCCCTTACCTAGGTTCTGGGCACACAGAAAAAAAAAGAATTTGGCTTGGTAAAGAAAGATGGTGGCAGCTCTCTGGTTACTAATATGGACTGTCATAGGGTATAACAGTAAGTAAAAAGAAAAAAGCAAGGCACAAAAGAGCTTGTCTAGGACACTTTTTTGTGTAAAAACTAGGAAAAATAAATATATACTTTTTTTGTTATGAGTAAACTATATAAAAGAATAAATAAGAACCTGCCTTCAGGTCAGGAGAACAGGTGGCTAGGAAATGTGGGAGAGAGGATTAAACTGTAAACTCTGCCCTCTGAACCATGAAAATGTCTTACCTAGTCACAAAATAAAGACTTTAGGGGCGCCTGGGTGGCGCAGTCGTTAAGCGTCTGCCTTCGGCTCAGGGCATGATCCCGGCGTTATGGGATCGAGCCCCACATCAGGCTCCTCCACTAGGACCTTGCTTCTTCCTCTCCCACTCCCCCTGCTTGTGTTCCCTCTCTCACTGGCTGTCTCTCTCTGTCAAATAAATAAATAAAATTTTAAAAATTTTTAAAAGATTTTATTTATTTATTTGACAGAGATAGAGACAGCCAGCGAGAGAGGGAACACAAGCAGGGGGAGTGGGAGAGGAAGAAGCAGGCTCATAGCAGAGGAGCCTGATGTGGGGCTCGATCCCATAACGCCGGGATCACGCCCTGAGCCGAAGGCAGACGCTTAACCACTGTGCCACCCAGGCGCCCCAAATAAATAAAATCTTAAAAAAAAACAACAACAACACAACAAAGACTTTATTTTTTTTTTAAGGATGAGACTTTTAAAAGATGTGGTTTGGACTCAGCAGTTCCACTATTATGCATCAACCCTACAGAAACATTCATAAAGGTACCCAAACAGACATGTACGTAGCTGTTCCCTGAAGTGCTGTTTGTAATCATAAAACATTAGAAATCACCTAAATAACCATCAACAGAGGAAAGCGGAACAGTGATCCATCCACACCTGGAACAGGTGAGCTTCAGAATGAAGCTAATCCTACTGGAGGGAGTTGGAAAGAATTCTAGATTGTTTAAAAGAAAAACAAAAACTCAGAGTGCCTGGGTGGCGCAGTTGGTTAAGTGACTGCCTTCGCCTCAGGTCATGATCCCAGAGTCCCAGGATTGAGTCCTGCATCGGCTCCCTTCTTAGCGAGGAGTCTGCTTCTCCCTCTACCCTCCCTCCTCTCGTGCTCTTTCTTTCTCTCTCTCTCTCACTCAAATAAATAAATAAAATCTTTAGGGACACCTGGGTGGCTCAGTCGGGTAAGTGTCTGCCTTTGGCTCAGGTGATGATCCCAGGGTCCTGGGATCAAGCCCCACATTGGGCTCCTTGCTCAGCAGGGAGCCTGCTTCTCCTTTTGCCTGCAGCTTCCCCTGCTTGTGCTCTCTCTCTCTGACAAAAAAAAAAAATTAAAAAAACAAAAACACATCACAGAGTAATCTGCATGATCTGTACGATCCACTTTGTTTTTTAGAAAACCATATATTTTGGGGCACCTGACTCTTGGTCTGGGGATTGTGGGTTTGGGCCCTGCACTGGGTACAGAGGTTATTAAGATAGATAAATAAATAAATAAATAAATAAATAAATAAATAAATAAATAAATAGCACGTTATTTCTTTATATACACAAATACATATATAAATGCACAAAGAACGATATATACAAACCACTTGTACAGATATGCCCCCTGCACTGTGATTAGGGGTCTTAAAAAATAATAGTTCACTGGGCAAAGTGCTTCACGTGAATTAGCTTCTTATTCTATTACCAACTTGATGAGGTAGGTCCCATTATTATCACGTTTTTATTATTTGAAGAAACCACAGCTGAGAGAGGTTATGTATCTTGCCTAAGTCAACACTTAAAACCCCAGACTTAAATTTGATTCTTCTGGCAGGCTACTTTTTACATATAGTTAGAGATCAATTTTAGTTACTGAAAAAAATAAACAAAGGCAATGTCTCGGACAAAAAGGACTGCCTTCAGCCTGGCAGGGACCAGATACTGAGCATTAGGGTCCCGAGCGGTGTGGTTAGTGCTGTGGGGAGGAGTCAGGGGCTTACATCAGAGGAGCTGGGCTCCTGTGAGGTCCTCAGCAACACTCCCTCCGCCAAGGCCCGGTCCACAGCCTGCCGCGCCAGCTCCTCCAGCTGCTGCTCATCCCGCAAGAGGC
This sequence comes from Ailuropoda melanoleuca, assembly GCF_002007445.2. Classification (NCBI taxonomy): domain Eukaryota; kingdom Metazoa; phylum Chordata; class Mammalia; order Carnivora; family Ursidae; genus Ailuropoda; species Ailuropoda melanoleuca. Next base: position 68,691,624 of record NC_048230.1, on the reverse strand, counting down.
TCCCCCAGCCGGTGGCCATCCCAACCTGCAACAGAAGGAGCGGGGAAGGCTTGGTGATAGATGGCCTGCGGTCCGGCAACCAATGAAACTGACAGTGTGGTACAGGGGGTGAACACTGGATGGCAGCTCCAAACTTCCATGAGTACAGAATGGAAAGCTTGATAAAGCACTTCCACTGTCACCCTCTCTTTTGGTTCCTAACACAAGGAGGGTGTTATTCTCACAGTGAGGAAGTGGAATCTTAGAGAGGTGAAATGACTTGCCCAAGGTAATGACTAGTAAAACCTGCATCTGAACCCAGGTCTCAGGACTCCTGGCCCAGTGCTTTTCTCTTTGGTGAAAGAGGCACTAATGTCATATGTGATTAGGGCAAGTTCCTTCCCCTTGTAGCTGCAGATTCCCTACCTATAAAACAAGGGGTATGGAGTGGACCAGTGGTTTCCAAACCTGGCTGAATATTCTGGGGAGCCTGGTAAAGAATACAAATTCCTGGGCCTCACTCAGAGATTCTCATGCAAGAGGTCTGAGGGGAGGGAAGGTGTTTGTTTGTTTTTTGTAGCTCTGTATTTTTAACAAATTTAAAACCATGCAATAGATTATTAATTTCCCTTCTGGGGCACCTGGGTGGCTCAGTAGGTTAAGTGTCTGACTCTTAATCTCAGCTCAGGTCCTGATTTCAAGCCCTGCATTGGGCTCCACACTGGGAATGGAGCCTATTTAAAAAAAAATTTTTTTTAAATTTTCCCTTCTAGCACACAACCCTCAGATCTCAAACGGGAGGGGTGGGTAGGAGGAGCCCTTTGTAGAATACTATGAAATACAGATAAGGTGAACTCCTCCCTCATACTAACCAGAAGCAGACTCACTAGCAGGATATGATTACATTCTTTGTACGGACATCTATCATCACAGCACCAAGACAGAAGGTTTTTGAGAAATGACATTAGCAGGATAGAAACAACCGAAACCCAAGTGCCCAATGTAATAGGAGGAGGAGTCCAACTGGCTGTCCAGAGACACAAAGGTATGAACCAACTCACACCTTGATACTCACTGATTTTGCAGCAGGCCTCAGGGATTTAAGAAGATCTGAATAAAAATCTGGAAACACTGGTCATTCATTTTGTTTTCCCCTATTGTTACTGGATTTTAGGAAAAGAACATGGTTACCCAGCTCAGTGGTCCCCACAAAGGGAGCTAGAGAACAAGTAACCTCCATCACATTTAGCTCCATCTCCCTCTCACTCTCCCTATAACAGAACTGGTGCTAAACCAATTATGAAAGTCTGGTGGCCTCAGCACAACATTTCGAAAGAAAATGACTGTGTGATTTCAAGAGGGTCCTGACAACATAGATAAGGGCAGTCATAGAGTCGTAATAAAGCTCTGGGTTCAGTCAGATTTGGGTTTGAGCCCATAAATAAAGTCGCCACTGTGGATTAAATGAGAAAAATCTGTGTGTAGTTCCTTAGGGTTTGGAGCTCTATACATGGGAGCTTCTTTTTTTGGCTATACCCACTTTACAGGTAGGAAGACTTGTCAGGTCACACAGCAGGCTGGTGGCAGAACTGGGACAAGAACCTATGACTCTGACATTAGAGTAACAGAACCCTCCATTACCCCCCATCTCTTCACAACTCTGGGATTCCAACGTCTCTGCTTGTTGTGGGGCTCTTGTCTACTTGGTAAACACCGAATGGTGTCTAATGCCAGGCCCTAGACTAGGTACTGAGGATATGGGTAAGACACAAAGATAATCCCTATGTAAAATGCTGATTGGGCCCTTTGTTTTTCTCATTCTACAGTCTCAACCCTGGTGCTTTATTTGTCTTGCTGAGGACACTCAAATCTATACCTCCACAGTGGTGCTTTCCTGACCTCCAAACTGTAAAGCCCACTGCTTACTGGGAGCCTCCGCAGAACCAGAATAGAATTTGTTGTTGTCTCCCCACAAATCTGCTCCTCCTCTAATGAATCCCACCCAAGCACTCAAGCTTTGTACACACTTCTTTCCAACACCCCAGTCTCCCCAAATCCTGTAGCTTCTATTAAATATAGAACGCTTTGAATTCCCTGCTTTCTCCCGGCCTCCACTGTCAGAAGCCTCATTCTGGCTACCATCATGTCTTCCCTGGGTATTAAACAGACTCAGAGTGAGGTTATCTTCAGTGACCAGGATACACCTGCCTCTCTCCGGTTCCCAGGCTAGGCACGGGCTGCAGGCTTCTCTTTGTGGAACACTCCCCACCACACCTGACTACCCTTCATGACTCAGTTTCAGAAGCTGTTCCTGTTCTCCGCCCAGGGCTTTCAGACCGCTAGTTCCCCCTGTACCATAGGAAGAGCTGTGTGTCTTCATCACCTCTCTACCTGCCCACCTACTACTGTATTCACTGAATGTTAAATGAATGAATGATGAATGAATGACAGACTGTGGCCAGATCAACAAAAGTCTGAAAACCCGGTCGGACTTTATCCCGAGGGCGAGGCCAGTGCCTGCGTGAGGCCTGGGGAAACAACACCAGTCTCCTGCCCAGGCTTGCCTCACTTCGCTCCCACTCCAGGCAAAGCTTGGTTCTAATCGCTCCCAGTTCCTTTCTTTCTTTTTTAACCTCCAGCTCTGGCTCACCAGCACCCTGTCCCCGACACTGGGCCGATCGGGAATAAGACGATCTGGAAAATCTGGGATCAACACGCACCAGCCCAACCCCCTCAGTGGACACCAGTTTCCCCTTCCCTACGATGAGTTTGAGTTGCAACATCTCCCCGCCTTCAGGGTTCCAATCACTGGGCAGACCCCTCCCTCACATCTATCCTCCCTAGGAAACGTGGCCCTTGCCGGCCGCCGTTGCCGCTCCCCAACCTACTAGTTCGTCGTCCTGCCTTCCGCGGTAGTCAAGCCCCTCGCGCTGTTACCCCAGGTCCAGGGGGCGGGGCCTCGATGCGCCCCAATGCGCTTGCGCGAACCTCGCCAGTCGGGGGCAAAAGAGCGGGGCGGGGAGGAGACTGGCGCCTATGGAGCTGGACGGCGGCCGGGAAGGGTCAGTCCGTGTGAGGGCAGCCTTGGCTTTAGGGGTTCGTGGTCTGGACCCAGGCAGACAGGACTTTGGGAAGGAGGGGAGGAGTCAGACTGTGTCGGTTTGCAGAGCTTGTAGGGCGTCAGAGCTGGTGACCTCCGTTGTAAGATGGAGAAACTGATACCCAGAATGGGACAGTCACTACCTCGGGGACACACCGTGGGAGTGGGTGTGATAAGGGAGGCCCAGAGAGGGGCAGAGACCAGCGCAGGGTACCTTAACACGTTCCAGGTTGAGCCAGTGTTGGAGCCCAGGCTTCTGTTTTCCACCCAGCTGAGTCCCAGAAAAGACCACCTGATTTCTCTAACCTCGGGAAAACTGCCGGAAAAGCTGTGGAGGCAAAGGAAAGCAATTTTTAAAAAGCAATTTTAAAAAAGATTTTATTTTTAAGTATTCTCTACACCCACCGTGGGGCTGGAACCCACAACCCTGAGATCAAGAGTCGCTGGCTCTATTAACTGAGCCATCCAGGTGCCCCCTTTGCAGCAATTTTTAAGTTGGGAATGTTTGAAGGTGACGGTGTTTCTCAAAATGTCCAATATCATTTGCGTCAGTATGTAGGTAAGGCAATTTTTTTGAGAATGCAGATTCTTGATTCCTATTCCCACCTTAGCTCATGGCAGCCCTCCAGTTCTTTCAACTGTTCCTTCTTTCTGGGTTTTGACAAGATCTTTTCAATGTGAGGCACCTCATATGCATTTTAAGTTAAAGTAACCTGAATTCATCAGTCTAGGCTCTGAGAAGTTAACCATGACTAGAGAGAGCCTCAGCTTTCACATCTGATTAAGAAGGTAGACTGGTAAACAGTGCTGTTCTGGGGAATCAGGGAAGGCTTTTGCGGTCTTGAGGGGTAGGTAGGAATGTGTAAGCAGTGAAAGAAATGTGGAGGTAAGAAGCAGGAAGGAGGACAGTGTTCCAAGTAGTAAGAACAGAAACGGCAAAGGCAAGTAATTCTGAGTGTGGCTGGGGTCTTTTCAGAGACATTGAGGAGTTTGGTATAGATACTGAGGAGGGTCTGGGGGTTGAGCAGGCTGTTAGGAGCTCAGTCTTGGAGAGGAAGTCTTGGATTCCAGGTTAAGGAGGTTGGCATTTGTCCAATAAGTGGTGGGGAGCTAAGGGTTTTGAGCCTGCGAAAGACATGGTCTATTTTATGTGTTAGGTGCTGGCTACAGTGTGGCAAATGGTTTGGAAGTGAGGATACTAAGGCCAGAGAGCATGCTCAGAGGGCATTAAGGTGTGAGGCAGTGGCTGAGGAGATGGAGAGAAGGGGACAGATTAAAGAGATGTTTAGGAGGGAGAACTACAAACTCCTTAAATAAAGCTTGTACATTCTCTGTCTACAGGACAGACTGAGTCCTCCCATCTTGTTGGGGGGAGGGAAGCGATAGGTAGTCTGGTTATGGGCACAACAGTGTTTCCATGATGTCCTTCCTGTGTCTGCTTTTGTACCCGAGGGAGAGTCTGAAGCAGCAGTTACTGTAATAGGCCCCAAGTGGCAGAAAAAGTCTACCACGTTAACCAGGAATGAAGGAAACTTTCTAGTGTAGCATTAAATTAAAAGTCAAAAATCATGACCCAGGGTTCTCTGTGCAGGTTCCCCTCGTCCAAGATGGGTGCCTAATGACGAATATCAGGTGTGTATTGGTGAAACCTGGGGGAAGATCCCAGACCTTAACAGCCCTTTGATCGAGTCCCCTCACATTGTGGCAGGTAAGGTGTCTTTCTTCCCATTTTGTAGATGTCACCGCTGAGCCTCAGAAGTTCTGTGACTTGTTCAGGGGGACTCAGTTTGTGGTGCAATTGGGAGTGAGGGGCTCTTGGCCAAGGGTCTTTCAAACGAGGCTTTGTCTTTCCCGCTCCCTCTGCTCTGATGCTTTGCCCCTAAATCTTGGCATAATGGGTTCCTTCTTGTCATTCACATGTTTCCTCCTCAGATGTCATCCCGGCCCCATCAGTCTCTATCACATTATTCTATGTATTTTCTTCATAGCACTTATTGGTATCTGAAATTATTAATTTTGTCTGTTTCTCTCCACCATGTGACTCCATGAGAACAGGCTCAATATCTGTCTTCTTTACCACTTTACCACCAGCACCTGGAATGATACCTGCCACGTAGTAGATGCTCGATAACATTTGCTAAATGATAGAAATAAGCTGGGGAGAGGAATGTAGGGAAACCAACATTAGGTGAAACCTTGGGATGTTTCAGGTACTTTTCATAAACTATTTCATTTAATGCCCTCACAGCCTTTCAAGGTAGGTACCGTATCTCTTTTGGGTAGGTAAGAAAACTTGCCAAGTGAGGTTAGGTCAGTGGTTTGTTACTTTTGAGGTGATAGACTCCTTTGAGAATCTCCATTAGACACAAACTTTTTGTAAACCATGTGGAGGAATTCACAGACCTCCTTGAGCCCACTCAGGTGTCCCAGATTAAGGAACCCAGGGTTGGGGAACTTGCCCGAGGTCTCTCTGGCCTCACGCCTTTGCTAGTTCCCCACTCCATGACAAGGATAGATTCCATTTAGTGGAATCTGGGAGGAATCTAGGAGGAATTCCCTGGGAGGGAATACAGGGAGTCTGCTGAAGATTCTGGAGCAGAGGGAGATTATGATGCAGCAAGCCTTCGATGTGTCAGACCTGGGTTCAAATTCTGGTGCCAAAACTGGCCGTGTGACTATGGGTAAAGCTTCTCACCTCTCTGAATCCCACTGCCCTCACGTTGAAAATGGAATCGGTTTTTTCCCCCTAACTATAACGAATTGTTATTAATCTGTGGCAGGTTCTTGGTTAATGGCTTTACAGTTGTATCTCACTTTTTACTACAACCCTGTGACGTCAGTACTGTTATCTCCATTTTATAGCTGGGGACTTGCAGGCTTTCAGAAGTGTCCTGACTTGCCAGAGATCACACAGCTTCCCACTGTCAGCCACTGTGCTCCCACACGTGCACCTGGGGAGGTTCCATGAGCTCAGGCCTCCCAAAGCTGCCTTTTAAGTCTCTGCTCTTGGGGTCTGTGGGAACATTTGAGTCTGAATTAGGTGAAACAAGACCAGGAGGGCTACCTTGCAGTGTGAATGGAGGCCAATCCCTTCACTTTGTGTCTTTCAATCTGCCCCCCCACCCCACCTGTGAGAGCCTCTCACCACGCCTGTACTGGGCCTCTTGATTGGGACAGCTCTGTCGTCCCGGGGTCTGCAGTGCCCATGGTCTGCATCTGTGCACGTGGCTGCTGTCTCTTTTTAGCAGTAACATCACCCTGCCTGGTATTGTTCATGAGGCTGTCTCTCCACCTGGCTGGGGGCCATCGCTTGGCCATTGAGTGGAATTCCTCCGTCTTCTAGCCCCCAGCACAGGCCTGGCCCAGCAGTGCTGCTCAGGAAATGCCTGTGGAATCACAGTGAGGACTCTCCCATGTGTTGAGGATTTACTGTGTGCCAGGCCTGTCCCGGACACTTTATATGTGTTATCTCATTTACACCCCCACCACAATCCTGGGAGGGAGAAGTTACTGTCCCTATTTTACTGAGAGCAAATAGAGACTCAGCTGGGCTTTGCGTTAGGCCCACTCTCGATGATTGATGGCACCAGGGCTGACTCCAGGCCTGTGCTCTCATCATGCATAAGGAATTCTTGAAACTCTGGGCTGATAAAGGGAAGGCACACTCCTCCACCCCCAGGACCCTCAGAGACTTTTTACTAACAAACTTCTAGTCCAGCTCTCATTTCACCCATGAGGAGGGACGCCTGGCTGGCTCGGTTGGTACAGCATGTACCTTTTGATTTCAGGGTTGTGAGTTCAAGCCCCACATTGGGTGTAGAGATTTCTTTATTTTTTTTTTAAGGTTTTATTCATTTATTTGAGAGAGAGAGAGCATGAGTGGTGGGAGGGGCAGAGGGAGAGGGAGAAGTAGACTCCACGTTGAGCAGGGAGCCTGACGATGATGACACAGGGCCCCATCCCAGGACCCTGAGATCTTGACCTGAGCTGAAGTCAGATGCTTAACTGAGCCATCCAGGCACCCTGGGGATAGAGATTACTTTAAAAAAATAATAATCCATGAAGAAACAGAAGCCCAGAAAGGAGAGATGGCTTACTTATAGCCCCTCTTTTCCATTTACTATTTACCCACTTACTTTTGGGCAGGATGGGATCTGATTTTACCCACCATTATAATACCCAGGTAGACCCGTGCCTGGTCCATGTTGATGCTCAGTAAATACTTTTAAATTTTATTTATTATGAAAACATCAAGAAGGGTATAAAGATTTGTATAATGAACACCCATATTCCCACCACCCAGTTTGCAAAATAAAACATTGCTAGTATAGCTGAAGGCCTCATGTGCCTCTCCACAGTTGCACTCCCCCAGGGATAGACTCTCCTGATTATTCCTACATAATTTTTATTGAGATATAATTCATATGCTATAAAATCCAACCTTTTAAAGTGTACAGTTCTGTGGTTTTTAATATAATCACAAGATGGTGCAACCATTACCACTCTCTAATTCCAGAACTTTTCCGTCACCCCAAAAGAAACCCTATACCCACTAGGGGTCACTCTTCCCTTCTCCAGCCCCTGGCAGTCACTAATTTGCTTCGTGTTTCTGTGGATTTGCCTATTCCGGACATTTAATATAAGTGGACTCCTGTATGTGACCTTTTGTGTCTGGCTTCTGTCACTTAACCATTATGTTTTCAAGGTTTATCCATGTTGTAGCATGTACGTGCATTTTATGCCTGCATAGTGTTCCACCATGTGGAGACACCACGTTTTGTTCGTCAGTCAGTTGGTGGACATTTGGGTTCTTCCTGCTTTTTGTTGTTATAAATAATACCACTGTGAACCTTCATATACCAGTTTTTGTATGGATGCATTTAATTCTCTTGGGAATAGACTTCGGTGTGGACTTGCTGGCTCCCAGGGTAACTCTACGTTTAACTTTTGGAGGCACTGCCAGACTGTTTTCCAAAGGGGCTGTGCTATTTTACATTCCCACCAGCAATGTCTGAGGCTTCCAATTTTTACATCCTTACCTCTTGTTCTTATCTATCTGTTTGATGATGACCATCCCAGCGGTGTGAGATAGTGTCACATTGTGGTTTCAACTTGCATTTCCATAATGACTGATGATGTTGAGTGGTGCTTCTCAGCTGTTTGTATATTTCCTTTGTCTATTCCTGCCTTTTACCTTTTTTTTTTAACTTAAAAATGTAGTATAGTTAAATGTACTTAAAATTTGCCATTTTAACCACTTAAGTACACAGTTCAGTGACATTAAGTACATTCACATTGTTGCGCAAGAATCGCCACCATCTGTCTCTGGACCTTTTTTAGCTACCCCAACTGAAACTGTACCCATTAAACAATAATTCCCCATTCTCCACTCCGAACCAGCCCTTGGCAACCACCATTCTACTCCCAGACTACTTTTTGACTCAGTTTCTCTTTCACTTCATAAAAGAGAGGGTCTGTTTTTAAATTAGGTTGTCTTTTTCTTGTTGAGTTGTAAGAATTCTTTATATACTCTGGACATTAGACCCTTATCAGGTACATGATTTGAAGTAGTTTCTCCCATTCTGTGGGTTGTCTCTTTGATTTCTTGATAGTGTCCTTTGAAAAACAAATGTTTTTACTTTTGAGGAAGTCCAGTTCATCCGGTTTTTCTTTGGTTCCTTGTGCTCTGGGTGTCGTATCTCAGAAACTATTGCCTAATCCGAAATCATGATTTATACCCATGTCTTCTTAGAGTTTTATAGTTTTCACTCTTACATGTAGATCTTTGATTCATTTTTAGTTAATATTTGTATATGGTGTGAGGTAGGTCCTTCCTATGCATTTTTAATCCTTTTACTAGGTATGTGTTTCTAAATACTTGATGCTATTTTTCCTGTTTTTTGGACTTTAGCTGGAATACTTGATGCTATTTTTCCTGTTTTTTGGACTTTAGCTGGTAGTATTGTATATATTCTTGTGAAGCTTGCTTTCTCATTCAGCCTTTTGTTGGGAGAGTCATCCATGTTGTTAAGGGTAATTAGTTCATCCATTTTCACTGCTCTATATGTTTGCTGCATAAAAGCCACGTTTCATTTACCTTCTGTGAATGGTCTGTTGGGTTGTCTCTAGTATTTTACTATTACAAATGGTAAACTAATATTAATATGGGCCTCCTTGTGCAGTGTGTTGAAGGTCATGAGCATATTCAGATTTCCAGATAATACAAAATATCTCTTTTAAGTGGTTTTATAAATCTGCACTCTTGCCAGCAATATATTAGAATTGCTGGATTGTTGGATTAGAATTACATCCTCACTAAGACTCAATATCGTCAGGCTTTTTTGTTTTTACTAGTCTGGTGGGTGTGACATGATTATTTCCCGGATTAATGGCCAAGTTTATTTGTCAGTAAATAGTTACATGGTTGCATGGACAGGTGCAGGAAAGCAGAATGGATGCAGGTCTTTGAGGCATGACCCTTGTGACTCTGCTTGTGGCTAGAATGGCTAGAATGGTGGCAGGGCTCTGGGTCTACACTGTGCCGGATGTTTGTAGGGAGACTCTAGAGCTAGGAAGTGTTATGTGAGACTGGCAACTCTATATGTGGGAGAAGGCATTTGTCACCTTGACACCAGTGATGGGAACCTCTCTCCAGGAAGAGGCTATAGGCTTGCCCTTCCATTTCCCTAAACGTTCCCCAAGAAGGGAAGGAGCTGGAGAGACAGAGAGAAGCCAGGAGGGAATTATGTAAGAATGAGAATGGGATCCCACAGTCTTAGGTATGACCCTTTTTTTGGGAACCTTCTCATTGTCTTTATATTGGTGGTATGTATTTCTCTTGTTTATTCTACTGAGTTTGGGGGGTGATGATAAGGATAATAAAAAGAATAGCAATGATTGTATATTATATACTTATTATGTATGAGGCCTTGTGCCTTTTCTTATGAGTATTATTTAATTCCAGTGGAGTAGGTGCTGTTGTTATTCCTGCTTTACAGATGACAAATGGCATCAAAGAGACAGAGTAACTGAGGGTTTTCACTCCAACAGTCTGGCTCCAGAACTTGTAAGCACTATACTGTATTGTTAGCGCGGCTCAGCTAAACCCAGGACAGCAAAGCAAGGAGAGGCTTGCCCAGGCTTGGGTGGGTGAGAAACACGAATCATGGTGTGAAGGGAGCAGCAGGGAGCAAGGAGAGGCCCTGCAGAAGATGGTTCTTGAGAGCAGGTACCCCTACCCAGTGGACACGGTCCGTTTGGCAGGCACGCCTGGGCACCTCTTCTGTGCCAAGTCCTGTGCTGGCTGCTGGGGATGCAGAGTGGGATCTGCCCATTTCCAGGTCTCAAGACGTCCCTAGACAGATGGAACAAGAATTTGGAGGATGCGAGTAGCCTCACTCCCCTAGGACACAGGTGATAAGACAGCACCTCAGACTGAGGGCTCTGCGGGTATCCTTCAACAGGTGAGAGTTTGACAGACTATGGTATGTCCATAATATGGAATACTACTCAGTAACTAAAAGGAGCAAATTATTGATGTAGGCAATAGCTTAGATTAGTCTCCAGGGAATTATGTTGAGTGAAAAAAGCCAATCTTAAAAAGTTACATACTGTATGATTTCATTTATATAATGTTTTTGAATCAGCAATTTTAGAAATGGAGAACAGATTGGAGGCTGCCAGGGTTAAGGATGGGAAGGAGGAAAGAGTAGTTAGTTATAAAAGGGTAACACCTTTTTGTTGGAACTGTTGGAATATTGACTGGTGGTGGATCCCTGAACCTACACAGGTGATAAAATTGTATAGGACTTAATACACCCCCCCACACACACATGCACGAGTATACGTAAAGCAGAAAACTTGAATAAGCTTGGGGGATTGTATCAATATCAATACAGGTGATCTCTCAGTATTATTTCTTATAATTGCTTGTGAATATTTAATTACCTAGAAGAATTTCAATTAAAAAAATGAAATTTAAGGCCCAAAGCATTGGCAGGACAATACAGTTATTTGTAATGACAGCATTTTCAACCCACATAAAAAATCCTGAGGGCTATGTGCAGGGAGGCCCCTTGCCCTTCAGTTAGCCAAGTCCAGCTCCACAGAGGTGGACAGTATTCTCTGAGATGCGGAGTGCAGGGTCACCCTAAACACCTCAGGAGACCCAGGATAGACCCATTGGGTTGGTTTCTGAGTTTAACTCTTTGAGCCTCTCTCTGCCCTTCACCTCCTGAGCTGGCTGACCACGATTATAGGGCAAGGGTAGAGCTTTACCCACCCCACCCAACCCTCCCACTCCACCTCTGATTGGTTTTTTAGGAAGGATAGATGTTCTTCCCTTGGTCTCTATTCCACCAGGTTGGGCTAAGTGCCGCTCCCCTGGGATGCCCTGTGTCAATTGTTATTAACTTTCTGTGCCTCCTCCATCCCTGTTTCTCTATTATACAGACTCCTGGGTCTTTGGGACTGGTTCTGGTCTTGCTCCTATCTGGGGGGCATCAAAGAGTGTTTGTTGTATTCAACTAAATGGGAAGCTGACCCTGGCTGAGATAAGCCTGTTCTGATCCTGAGATCCTAGGGAGGGCCTGGGCTATGGCCAGGATTTTGGGGGTAGTGTGGTTATGGTCTTATGAGATCCTGGGACTTTGTTCCCACATGGTGGTCCCACTAGGATGTCTGTTTTAGAGCGTTGGCTGCCCTGGGCACTGCTTCAGTTTCCGTCCCCAGAGTGGGAGACCCAAGGCTTGTCCACCATACTATCCCAATATACCCATAGCCACAGTGTTCCTGTGTTCACATTGTTGACCTCTTACCATGGGCTAAGCACTTTGGTTTATTGATTTCTCTCAGCAACACTATAACGCAGGTATTCTTCATCTATCTGCTTTGCTGAGAAGGAACCCGAAGCTCAGAGAGGTTAAGTAACTTGCTCAGGGCCACTTAGCTTGTGAATGGCAGAGCAAGGACTTGAGGAGGCAGTCCTAATGTGTGCCAGTCTAGTCCCTGCAGGTGCAGAGCTGAAAAAGAAACATCTTACGGAGCTAATGATAAAATCACCAGACCTCTAGATGTGCTTAACTATGCCAGTCGCAGACTAAGCTCTTTATGTGCATTCTATCGTTGGCTCTGTATAACAACCACATGAAATAAGGCTAGGCCCATTTTATGAGGGAAATGGAAGCTCCGAGAGGAGAAGGAAGTAGACATGTAGCAAGTAGAAGCAGACCTGGACAGTCGGGTTCCAGAGCCAGTGCTATCAGACCCTCTTCTGCCATCTCTTCCCGAGACCTATTTTTGCCTTTTTCCCTCCTCCTTACACTGGCCCTCCCAGGCCCCCTCCCTGCTACCATTTCTGCCCTCCCCTCACCCTAGCTCTCCTGTCTAGGCTGTGTCCATAGACCCCACCCCTTTCATTCATATTCTAGGCAGAGTTTGGAACCTGGATTTGGGCCAGAGTATCTGCACGGTGACCCCCAGGGGCATACCCTGCACTCTGGCCCTTCCTGTTCCATCCAGCTGCCTGGCAACAGGAATCTTGGAGGAGCCTCCTATCTAGTCCCCTTCCTTACCTGTGGTGGCCAGGAGATATGCGGCCTGTGTGGCGCAGAGAGTAGAGCAGCAGGAGGCCCACACCTGGCAGGGAGGCCAGTGCACCAGGGGGTGGGGGCAGCACTGGGCCTCTCAGTGCTGGTGGTTCTGGAAGCTGATATGAGCAGCAACAACTGCTGGCATTATCTGGCCTCTAAGAATAGCCTGGGCTGAAGAGTTGGGGGCTGGGGCCAGGGAAAAGGGCAGGAGCCTTTTTCCACCCCCCCCCCCAATCTCTGTTGCTGCTTGGCCTAGAAACTGGGAAGCCTCCCTCTGGTCTACTTTTTACTCTGGGCTGGTTTCCCACGGATGCATCTTGCCTGCTATGGGGCTGGGGGAAAGAGGGTGTCCCAGAGACTCAGACCCAGGGCTGAGGGCAACGAGCTCACACCCTGAGGACTGGCCCTTACTCAGGCCCTCCCCACTGGCACAGAATAGGAGCTTGCTTTTTCAAGGATCCTGTTGGAAGTGACCCTTATTCATTTAGCAAATCCTTAAGAAATAGGTAATATATACTCATGATTCAGAAGTCAAAAGTACAAAAGTGTAAAATAAGGGGAAAAAAAATCAGTCTCCCTCCCTTCCCCAGCCCTCAGTCACCTCTTCCCCTCTCCAGAGGCAACTGCTCTTACCAGCAAAGGTGGTCCCTCCATAGGTGGACACAAAAATATATGACTCTTCTCTTCTCCTATTTTTACTTGAGCGATAGCACATCCCATGTGTTCTTCTCACTTTGTTCACTTAATGATCTTGGAAATAACAGTAATAATAGTCTCTGTGGCTTGCACTATTCTAAGCGCTTCAGTTGTTAATCCTCATCAGAATCCCGTGTGGTAGGTGTTTTTTAACAAATTCCCATTGTTATGAGGTTAAATAATTTCCCAAGATTTCATAGGTGGTAACTGGCAGACCCAGGATTCAACCCCAGGCAGTCTGACTTTAAATAAGGTGTTCTTCATCACTACCCAATACTGCCTCTCATGCTTGAGTCCTGTCACTATGTCGCATGCCCTCACTCCTCCTAAAGGCCGAGGTAAGAAATGTGCATTGAACACTGGCCGTGGCCCAGTTCAGGCTGGGATATAGCAGTGAATAAAAAAGATGAGGTCTCTGCCCTTCTGGAACTGGCAGCCTGTGCTCACGAGTGTCCGTCACCCAAAGTAGAAAGAGGGAAACACACCTGTCACACACACCCATATCCTCACGTACAGGTCTGCTCTTTGCACACACACTTCTACCTTATGCACTGGTCCTTTACTCACACAGCCTCTGAGCTGCAAAGCCTCACAGCCCAGGGCTACAGGTGGAACAAGGAAGTCCAGACAGAGGTGGCTACTTACAAGAGATCACGACGTGGCCCTCGTGAGCCTCACTCATCCCCTTCCCCCTGGGATCCATTTCAGCAAGGCTGGTGGGGGTGCCTATAATCCAGGCCCCAGCCCTTGTTTGAAGCTGGGAACAATTGAAGGGCAAGGGAGCTATAGATAGATCCACAGCTGCTGTCACCTGTTGCAGCCTGGGCACTGGGCCCGAGCATTGTCTATGTGGGGGCACTCTACCAGTGAGGGCCCACGTGGGGTGGGAGGTTGGCCCAGTCCAGCTCAGTTCTAGAGAGACTGAGTCAGAGGCCAAGACAAAGAAATACAAAGTCTCAGAGGGCAGAGAAAGACAGGGTGACACAGAAGGACCAAGACCCTTGAGAGCTACGAGAGACTCTCACAAAATGCTGACAACACTGAGACTGGTTGGGAGTGTGGGCAGAGACGGAGAGCTATCGAGACAGTGAGGGCCTAAGGCAGAGACTGAACTCAGGGATGCAGCAAATCAGAGCCCCAGACCACTTCAGTCCAGCACAGGGCTTTCTGTCCACCCCTTTATCTCCAGGAAGGTACACATGCACACTTCTCTCTGGGGCAGCTGCACCCCAGATTCTTCTAGGGCAGTCTGATGTACTCTTGGGAGTGATCCGGGAGGCCCCTGGGGTCTCTGAAAGGGAGAGTTTGGGCTGCTGGGTCTAGTCATAGCTCTCATTCACTATGTGACCTAGGACAAGGATCTGTCTCTTCCTCTGTGCCTCAGTTTCCCTAGCTGTTCAATGTGAAAGTTGGTTTGCATGATCACTAAAGGGTCCTTTCATCCTCTGATGTCTGTCAGGACATTTCCCCTCACAGTGTCTCACCTCCCTCCCTCTTGCTGCAGCTGAAGCCACAGTCCCCTCCTTTGTTTGCCCTTTATGAGGATGGGGGACAGCTGGTCCCCCTCTGCCCCCCTCCCTGTAACCTTTTAGCCCTAAATCCACGCTGAGGCATCTCTCCTCCGGATAAACAGCCCTGATGCCTTTTGGCAGCACTCATCCTATTTTCTGCGCGAGCATCAGAGCCGGGGCCCACTCTGGCCTTCTGCAGCTGCCCAGGGCCCCAGGAGGGGGACAAGCCTTGAACAAGCAGGGGCCCCAGGCCCCTCTTTAGGGCCTCACCGCTTCGCGTTGGACTGTTATGGCAGCCGCCTCCTAAGTCTGTCTTCCTGTCACCGGTGTCGCCCCTTCAGTCCATCCTCCGCACCAGCTGCCACAGGGATCTTGTGAACGCATAAATCTGACCACGCTGTCAAATGCCCTTGCTCAGAGCTCTTTGATGAGAAACATAAAATACAAATGTCTTTGATGGCTCCCCAAATCCTGCAGGAGAAAGCGCCAAACCCTGACCTGGCCTCTGAAGCCCTTCACAGTCTAGTCCCAACTGCTCCATCCTGCCTGCCCTCCCTGTGTGGCTGCCCTGGCCTTGGAGTCTGGGCTCCTGTTCTGCATCTCCTCTCCTCTCACCTGGACGGCCAGGGCCTCCTTGTTGCTTCCAGTCCATTCTGTAGACGGTGGTCCACTTTCAACCTTCAATCACTTACCTTCCTGTCCAGACAGCTTCCCACTGTACTTGCTGGAAAGTCCAGAGTCCCTTCTGAGTCCTACAAGACTCCGTGATCCAGCCCCTGCCTACCTATGTCACTTGCCTTATAAAACCGCTCCCCATCGTTGCCCCAGGGGCCCTAGCGTGGTGACAGCCTCAAATGCATCAAGCTATTTTCCTCCTCATGGCTTTTGTATTAACTGTTCCTTCTGCTCAGAATATTCCTCCTCTGGCTCTTTGCATGGCTCCTTCCCATCCTTCAGGTCTCACCTCGAATGTCCCCTCTTCAGAGACCCTCCCTGACCAACTTGAATCGCGTACACCCCCTAGCCCCTCACCACGTAACTGTGGTGTCTTCATAGCATGTGCCACGATCTTTAATTGCCTTGGAAAACACGACTTGCTTGTTTGTTGACGGCTGCTCTGTGAGGGAAGGGTCCGTGTTGTCATGCCCCTCTCCTTGCCTGTCTAGGTGTCGGACTTGATCTTGTCCTTCAGACTCCTCCATTCTGACACCTCCTTTGGGTGTCTTTCCTTTCCTGGACAATTAGTATTGTGTTCCTGTCCCGGACATAGAACAAAAGCTTCCAGATGCGTGTCGAATTGGATCCATGTGTCCGTCCCAGCTGCAGTAGCGTTTTCACAGAGTCCTTCAACGTCTTTATCAAAGAAGGACTTCCAGGCACTGAGGTGCATTGGTGACAGATACATTTCTGGCTGGAGATGGCTCCCAAATCACATCTTCTCTGTCTCCCCATCCGCCCTTGTTTTTCCTAATACTCCGGGGGTATGACTGGTAATACTGGGGGACAGTGGCATTTTGGCTAGAAGAAGAGAGGCCAGGGGTCCAATGTCCCTTCTGGGCTTTGCCCCATCAGGTCATTGCTCATGGAAATCTCCCCCAGATAGCCCCGGCTCAGTAGCTGCCTCCAGGTCTGTCTGCTGCTAAGCTGTGAGCTCCAGGACTCCTGGCAACTGCTGATCTGAGGCGTTTGATAGAAACTGGGGACTCCTAGACCCTGATGTCCAGCTTGGCCCCAGAGCCCCTATATCCTAAGACTGCCTATCTCTATCTTTGGCCACTTTACTATCTACCCTGGATCCTGTCCCTCCTCTCCAACTCTGTTTCTAGCCAGGCCCAAGTTTCCCCGGCTCTGCTGTGGGGATGTAGGTAGGGGCCTTTCAGCCTTGTCATCTTGGAGGGCAGTAACAGGCCCTTAGCTTGGGGAAATCAGGGCCACCTGGGTCTAGGGGCCTGGGAGCACTGAGGCTGAGCCCTCCCTGGCAGTGCTTCCTAGCACTACGAGCACTTTAATGAAGTCCCTTGAAGACTGTGGTTCTCAGGGAGAGTTCTGGAGAGAGTCCCTGCAGCCCGGGAGGGTGGACATGCTGCAGGACGGGCTGCAGGTGGCCCAGCTGCCCCCACGTGGTCCTCTCCACAGCTGCTTTCTCCTTTGCTGATTTCATGTGCTGCGGTAGGGCGCTAACCATGGGGATGGGATCCCAGAGTCTGGCCTTGGCTCCCTTCGTCCCCATCAGGGCCTCCGTGTCCTCAGCTCAGCTGAGGGTCTAGACGAGATGATTTCCCTTTCAGCCCTGATGCCTGATTCCTCATGCTTCACGGTCCTTAATTGGAGGGGAAAAAAGTGGGGTGTGGGGGGTGGAATGTAAAAAATACAGGAAAGTACAGAGAACAATTAACAAGTATTGTATACCTTCTGTCATTTTTGCCTCCAGTCTTCTGCCCCTAGATTCTAGCACTTCAGTGTTCTAGTGACCCCAGTTTTAACACTCCAGGATTGTAAACCGAGGTGCACACATGTCTTGGCTCTGTACTCCTAATCTTGGGAAGAAAAGGGAGGAAGAAGGACTGTGGACTGTCTACATTGGCTACTCAGTGGGTGGATTAGTTGGGATGAGAGGACGGTTATGAAGAAATGAAGCTTCCAGAGGTTCTAGAATCGTAGGGTCCTAAAGTTGGGGCAGATCTCCGAGGTTACCCAGTCCAAAGTTTCAAGCCCTGTGCCCCCTCTGTGTGGTTCCTCATTGTTGCTGGCAGGCTCATTTTCTTCTAGGAAGCCTCCTCCATTGCTGACGGGCTCTGAGGATGAGAAAGCCTCTTTCTGTGTGTGTATCCAGCCTGCTCCCTTGTAACCACCCCGTTGGCCTGCTCTTGAGGCCACACAAATCACACAGGCTTCCTCTGCTCCAGAACAGCTCTTCACACACGTAAGGTTGGTTGCGTATTTCAGTCCTTGCAGATTGTGGCAGTTGGTGCCTCTCTTGGGCGCATCCTGCATCTCCCCAGTGCTTTGTCATTTTTGTCTGTGTGCTCATCTCGGCAGGAAGGTGCCCTGTGTAGTAGAAGTGGACTTACAGGGCAATTGTAGACCTAGACCCATTTCTTTGGGTTGGTTTCTCAGCCCCAGGTTTATACACTGAGCAGGTGATTCTAGAATTCAGACCCACATCATATTTGGTATAGGCTAGGCTCATTAGAGGTTCTGATTCTCCAGGCTAATTCTATTGCTCAGGCCCTAGGAAAGAAGCCTTCTATCTAAGCATCTTCAAACAGTGAGCAGGTTTTTCCTACCTCCTGGGCATTCTATAAATTGCTCAAGCGTAACCCCTTAGCCTCTGACCCCCGTAAGGAGATTAAAACCCTATAATCTTAAACTATCAAGTTTGGTTCCTACTCTTCCTCAGCACAGATTTATTGACTTTCTACTACGTGCAGGCGCTCTGTAAGGTGCTGGGGACATAGACCGGGCTCTTGCCCTTTAGTTGGTGGGGAGGCAGGCCAGAAACAACCTAAGTTCTATGAAGAGAATTAAAACAGGGTGATGTCCTCACAGATATAAGGTGGAGAGAAAGAAGAAAGGACTACATAATGTAGGATTCCATTCATAGAAATTTTGAAAACTAATCTGTGACATTAGAAATCAGAATGGTAGGTGAGGGAGTGGTGACTGAAAGAGTGCGTGCAGGTAATTTGTTTCTTGAATAGGGTGTGTTTCTTGTGCAGAAACTCAGACTGTACAAGAATATTCACTGTAGCCCTGATGATAATGGCAAAAAGACGGGGAAACAATCTAAATGTCACCCAGAGGAGACCCATATCATTTCATAACATGGAGAAGTATCTGTAGGATTAATTCCTGAAAGGGTCTGGGCATTTGTAATTTTAACAGATACTGCCAAACCTGGCCCTGCATTTTTAACAAAGTTTTCCTGTAACATACAAGCAGTGAAATGTGTACATCTTTTTTTTTTTTTTTAAAGATTATTTATTTATTTATTCGACAGAGATAGAGACAGCCAGCGAGAGAGGGAACACAAGCAGGGGGAGTGGGAGAGAAAGAAGCAGGCTCATAGCGGAAGAGCCTGATGTGGGGCTCGATCCCATAACACCGGGATCACGCCCTGAGCTGAAGGCAGACGCTTAACCGCTGTGCCACCCAGGTGCCCCGAAATGTGTACATCTTAAACGTACAGCTCGATTAGCTTTACAGAGTGAACATACCTGCGTAACCCCCCCTGCTGTGCTGTCTGTAGTTTCCTGCATTCCCGAGGCCTCTCTCGTGCCTCATCCCTTCGTTACTCTCCCTCAAAGGACCACTCTTCCACTTTTATCATCCTATATTAGTTTTACCTGCTTTGAACTATATACGGTGGAAAATGTATCTTTGAAATTATTTCTATGTATTTTATAGAATATAGATACGTCTGCGTGTTTGGAATTGGTGGCCAGTTGGTATGTGTGAGCTCAGCCTGACATCTGGCTGGAATCCTGGCTCTGGACTTGCGTAGTTCTACACGTCCCCTGTCTCAGGTTCCAGGGTCCTTTGATTTTCTAACTCTGAAATTCTGTGGTGTCACCAGAGCCTGAATGGGGTGATGGACAGGAGAGCCTGGAAGTCCCTTGATGTATTCCGAAGCCCATCTCAGGCCAACGGAACGCCAGCGCACCCAGCCCTTGAGAGTGGGGTGCGGGAGGGGGCTAAGAGTGAGAACTTGGTGTCCTGGGAATCTTGAATGTCTCCTGAGTGTTCTGAATTTCCTCATTTTGCTTTCTCTTCAGCCAAATGATTCCTTTATGCCTATGGTTCCTGGTCTTGTTTTCTTCATGTGTGATTTCCCTAGGGGACCCCAGGGAGATGGGGGTAGAGGTAGAGAGGAAAGAGACAGCATGCCGGTACTGGAGAGGGCTATCTCACTCTCTCTGCTTCTCTTTTTGATCTGGTCTCTGCTACTGCTCCTCTGTGAGACTCGCCAGTGCTTTCTTTTCTCTGGGCCTCCGTTTGCCTGGATGTATAAAGAGTGTTTTGCCAAGTAGTCTCAGAAGGCATTCTGTGGTTTGCTCTCTCTGAGTCTCCTTGCTCTCTGTTTCTGGGGGTGTGAGTCTTTTTCTGGGTGGATCAGACTCTCTGTGACTCAGTTTCTCTTTCTGAGCTCCTCAGTCTTCTCAGATATCTCATGGCTTTCTCCCTGCCCCCTTGGTCTCTGAATCCCAGCCTCCCTATCACTTAGAGTGTCTCTCTCCGCCTTTGTGATCCCATGACAATGGGAGGTAAAAATAGCCCAGGGGCCGTGCTGGTAGAGATAAAAGGGAATTTGCCTTTTGTGTCCTGTGGCCAGGCTGGGGGGGCTGTGACACGTGGAGATTGCTGACATAGCTCTCCTCCGCTGACCTTGACAGTGGCAATAAAAGGGGTAGCCCAGCTTCCAGCCCTCACCGTGGTGCTGAGGTGGGTGATCGGGGCTGAGGTTGGAACCAAAGGGTGAGGGTCTCCAAGGGTGGGCCTGAGTCTCTGTATCTGTGGGAAAGGATGCTCTGGTGTTTGAGTGTGTGTGTGTGTGTGTGTGTGTGTGTGTGTATGTATGTATGTATGTATGTATGTATGTATGTGTTGGGGGCTCACCAGGGAGGCTGAGTTGGGGACCCCCAGGGAATTACTGAGTATTAGGCCTTGTGGGTTTTGAATCATGTCCCAGTTTGGGGCCCCTGGTCCCTCAGTGCCTCCACCACGGCTATCTTCCAGTGCCTGATGCCTTGGACTGCCTTGAACCTCCAAGATTTGTAGTCCCTCATTCTCCACCTCTCGGTGCCACGGCCATGATGGATGTGAGTGAACTTGGGGAGTCTGCCCGCTACCTCCGCCAGGGCTACCAGGACCTGATGAAGGTGCACACTGTCCCGTGGGATGGTAAGTGAAGGCAGGAGGGCCTTCAGTGTAGCCCTTACAGTGTAGCCACAGTGTAGCCCTCAGACCGGGAGTGGGGAGGGGTGGTGGCATTGAGCTCAGGGTTGAAGGAACACTCTGGCCTGACAGCTTTAGCCCTGGCCCTTTCCCGCAGAGTCTGGGGTCCTAAGGCTACATTCTCAGAGACCATGTGTCCATTACTGCATGTTTGTGAGCAAGCCTCAGTTTGCTCCTCTGTAAAATGGGACAGTACTCCTTGTCTCCCAGAGCAGCAGTCTGTGGCTGGAGCCCGAGGCCTCTGAGATGAGAGCAATTGGTATGTACGTAGGCTGGTGTCCATAAAACCTGTGCTGGAGTTATTTTTAGTGCTTTCCATAGCGCCAAAGCCAAAGACAGGAATAAAGACTACTATTTATGACTTGGTTTGCTCATAGGACAATAATAACAATAGGCAATGTGTATCAAGTGCTTATTTTGTGCTAGGCCCAGAGTGGATAACTTTCCATGCATCATCTCAACAACCTGGGAAGGGTGGGGGCCAGGGCCAAAGCCAGCTTCATGGGTGTGCAACCTGTGCCCTTGCATAGGGCATCATCCTCAGAAGGGCCTCATGCTTGATCTAATACTCTGGAATCACCATCTTGAAATTCGTAATGGTTTTTTTAACAAGGGGCCTGCATTTTAACATCAAGGCCTGCAAAATATGTGGTTGGTCCTGACTAAGGCGCTTGGCTAGTAGGACAGGGAACAGAATCTGGTGGTCTGCAACCTAAGTCCGTGCCTTTAACTACCATGAAATATGGGCTCCCCGAAGCTTGGGGGCCAGCTGGCCAGGCAGGAAAGAACACAAGACACAGAATTAGGAGAAGTGGGTTTGAGTCTTCAGCAAAACGGGGGGAGGCAGAACCCCCCTGAGAATTATGTTCCTGATGTTGAGGGCTGCCCCATATGGGACCTCAGGAGATGCCCATAACATTTTGCTTTTTGAGGGAACAGACTGAGAGAGAATGAAGGATTTTCCCAACATCACAGGGTAGATAAGGCAAAAACCGGAATCTGAACCCAAGCGTGTAATCCAAGGTGGTGAGGGATTGTTAACTCAGTCGGGAAATCCCTCTGAAGAGATCCCTATAGACTCTGCCAATGCTACCCTTCCAGGATCCTGGGTCTGGAAGGATCTTCTCTGTGTATTCCCTGCATCCTGGCCGA
The DNA here is from genome assembly GCF_002007445.2 of Ailuropoda melanoleuca. NCBI lineage: Eukaryota > Metazoa > Chordata > Mammalia > Carnivora > Ursidae > Ailuropoda > Ailuropoda melanoleuca. Next base: position 68,669,641 of record NC_048230.1, on the reverse strand, counting down.
GGAGGCTCATGGGAGGGGCACAGCTCTATGGACATGGCTTGGGAACCCCAGCTGGGCCCCCAACCCCCAGATGTGCCTAGCCCTTCTCAAAGCCCCAGTGTTTCCCCCCAACCAGGGAGGAAGAGGGTCTGGGTACCTGATGAACAGGATGCCTATGTGGAGGCCGAGATCAAGTCGGAGGCTACTGGGGGCAGAGTCAACGTGGAGACCAAAGACCAGAAGGTTTGTGTCCCCTCTTGGGATTAGCTTCTCTGTCCCCTGGGGTGCAGCTCGTTGCCAGCTAGCACTAGCGCACGGAATCAAAGGGGGGTCTGGGGGTGCAAAGGGGTAAGAGGCTGAGGTTAGTGGGTTCCTGCCCACCTGCCACCCCACCTCATGTTAAGGTCTCCCACGATATGGTCTCCCGGACAGATGCTGATGGTGCGTGAAGCAGAACTGCAGCCCATGAACCCGCCCCGCTTCGACTTGCTGGAGGACATGGCCATGATGACGCACCTCAACGAGGCATCAGTGCTGCACAACTTGCGCCAGCGTTACGCTCGCTGGATGATCTACGTGAGCCGTGGGCCGGGCTGCGTGCGGTGGGGGTGGGGCCGTAGAGGTAGGGGCGGGGCTAGGGGAAGAGCCTCTGCGCTGTGGGGACGGGGCCACGGGGAACGGGCGGGCGGGGCTAGGGGTGGGACAGGGTGATGTCCTGGCCCTGGGAAGGTGTGGCCCGGGCTGGGGCGGGGCTGGAGGAGGTTCGGCTCCTGGAGTGCAGGGGCGGAGCTGCAGCTAGAGGCCTGGCTTGGCAATGTGGAGGTGGGGCCGCGGCCTGCGGAGTAAGGGCTGGGGCGGCTAGGACGGCCACAGAGGGTGTAGCGGGGCACTTTAAGTGGTTCCTTGGGGCGTATTGCAAGGGTCATGGTTTCGCGAGGGCTGGGGCCAGAGGATGGGAACTTGGCCTTCAATAACCCACCTTACATTATCTCCTCAGACGTACTCGGGCCTCTTCTGTGTCACCATCAACCCCTACAAATGGCTCCCGGTGTACACGGCCTCCGTGGTGGCTGCTTACAAGGGAAAGCGCCGCTCGGAGGCCCCACCCCACATATATGCAGTGGCGGATAACGCCTACAATGACATGCTGCGCAGTAAGAGCCGCCTTGACTCCTCTCCCTCACCCAAGACCTCTACCCCTGCTCCAGGGAGTCCCCTGTAAAGGAACCCTTTCCCTCCACTTGTACCGCTTCCCTTTTGATGCTGCTGGACACTCTGGCATAGCGTTCTGTCTTTCCAAGTGGGAGCTGGGCATGGTCTGGATGGGGTCTGGATGATCCCACTTGGTCCCTCCCATTTCTGGCCCTGAGTGGTGGAGGGGCTGCCCCAGTGCCATGGATATCCAGAGTGTTCTACCTGTGAGTGGTTCCCCACCTTGGCTAACTTCTCTGTCTCCTCCCCTTTCCTGCAGACCGAGAGAACCAGTCCATGCTGATCACGTGAGTGTGGGGCTCTGGGGGTGTGGTGGGAAGTTCTGGCCACCTGGCAGGAGGGGAGTGGAACTAAACTCATTTCCCAGGGTTGATTCCAAAGCGCTTGGGGCAGGGCCTCTACCACCTGGAGCTGGTGTCCTGCTGAAGCTAAATTAGCATTTTCTCTGCCCCCATTCTGAGCAGATGCATTATGGGGTGGTGGACAGGGAAGGGATACCCAAGCACCAGAGTGATCACCAGCCCTGATACTTTCTCCCCTGCCCTTCTTGATCTTTTGAGAATTATGATTCTGGCTCAACAAGAGGGAGGAGATGACTTTCCCTTTCTGCCTTACAATCTCCTTATCCCTGAATCTTATTTTGATTTTTCGTTTGCCCCCCTGAGAAAGTGGTAGAATTCTTACATGCCAAGTTCATGTCCAGCCAAGCCAACATGGACATTGTATGTGAGTGTGTGTGTGCATGAAGCCTGGTGGTTAAAAGCAAGGCCTTTAAAACCAGAAGGACCTGGGTTCTAGTTCTCACACATGCACTTCCTGCTGGTACCCTTGGGCCCCTGAGTCTCATCAGTAAAAGCGGAACAGTCCTGCCTACCTACCATGCAGAGCTATAAGGAGTCGGCGAGTTAATGTATGTGCTGGCACACAGCAGGGACGTTTATGTAACTTCCCCAAGTCCCATTTCCTTACCCATAAAATAGGAGTGGTAATGGTGCCTGCTTTACAGGGTTTCTAAGGCTTCAACGAGCCAGTACAGGTAAAGCGGTTAGCCCCGTGTCTGGCACTGTGTTAGTGCTCAGTAGACAGCGGTGTCATCGTGTGTGTTCTCATCTCACGTGGATGCTCTGCCCTGGCTTGCTTTGTAAACAACTCAGCACCTCTGAGGGTTGATCTGTCTCTGGAGGGTCTTGAGTTGGGGGTCCTGAGTTGGGAGCTGGGTGGGGAGAAAGAGAAAGTGACGAGGGGTGGGATGTTGGGGGTTGGGGGGAATTAGAGTGACCAGATGGGCTTTTGTGACTCATGTTTGTGTTGTCTAAGCGGAGAGTCGGGGGCCGGTAAGACGGTTAACACCAAGCGGGTCATTCAGTACTTTGCCATCGTCGCTGCCCTGGGAGACGGGCCGGGCAAGAAGGCCGTAAGACTCGCCCACACGGGCGCCGCTCCCCACTCTCCTCACTGCTTCTCACTGTTTCTCTTTTCTTTTTTTTTTTTTTCTTTCTTTCTTTCTTTTTTTTTTATTCCTTTTTAAAAAGTTGATTCCCCAGAGTCTCTAGCCCTGCCTGAGCCTCCCACCCTGGTGGCAGACTCTGGCCTGAGCAAGGCTTGACCGAGAGAGGCTGTGACCGCCTCTTCCACACCGTGGGACCCAATTCTGGGCCTGCCTCAGCGGCCCCATCTGTAACACACAGGGGCTGGACCATAGCTGTTCCTAAACTTTTTATGTAATTTTCCCTTCCGTCATGACCTCCATATTTTGAAAGTTTACCGAATAGGCAGCTTTTAACTATGAAATGATCATTTTCTTGGTTTTCATGCACCAAAGACAGTTACCTGCTGTCAATCAAAAAGCAGGCTTATATGAAGTCCAGCCAGAGCCAAGGGTGCTTGGCATTCCCAACAGCCAGGGTCAGGGGGCACTTTCTCACCCTGTGATTTCTGTATGGATTTTTGAAATTTCTGAAATAATGGGGGACCAATGTTTTGTTTTATTTTGATTTTCTGGGTATAACATTCATTCTTAGCCCCCAAGGCCAGCTGTTCAGAGCTCTGTGTGTGCTCCTCCACACCCAAAATGGGCTGCCTTTTCTTTCCAGAAGCCCCAGGCCACCTCCCACCCAGCCTGCACTCCTGGTCCTGTTAAGCCTTGCTTTATTCTGGGGCATTTTTCTTTCTTCTTTTTCTTTTCTTTTTTCCATTTAAAGTTGTTTTTCTTTTTGCCTTTTCCTTTTTCCCCCCATTTGATTTTCATGCTTTTGTTTTTCCTTTCAGTTTTGTTTTTGGTTTTTTGTTGTGGTGGTGATTGTTTTTGTTGTTTTGTTTTTGCTGTTGACTTTTTGGTGCTCTTTGCTCCCTCCCTTCCCCACCCCATTTTTGAACCCCCCCCCCCACAGTGTCTCTGAGGATGCTGCAGAAAGTTGGGGCTTGGTCCAGTAACGGGAACAGAGGGCAGGGAGAGGCCAGAGCTGGCAGGGGTGCAGCTGGGAAGGGCAGAGCAGAAAGGAGCTCTGCATGGTGGGGTGTATATGGGGGTGTCAGGCAAGGGAGGTGGAAAGAAAGGCTGGCTCACAGGGTCCATGGATGCTAGAACTTAAAAGCCTTATCAATCCCCTCCCCCTGGCCCCGGATTTGACTCCCATGTGCCATAGAGAGCCCTATTCAAAAGGCCCCGGATATGAGTGTGGGAAGCAGAGCTCAGAAGGAGGGGCTCTTGCCATTTCCTTCCAGCCTCCATCCCCCCAGCAATGTCTCTGGGGAGATTTTTAAGTCTTGGGCTCCCTGGAGGTGAGTGAGTAACCAAAGTCCCCTGGTGACCTGGCACCTGGCATTCCAGAATCCATTCCTTCCTTTCTTCTCCTTTCTTCCCAGGCTGCAGGGAGCCAGGGTGGGGAAGGGAAGGAAAGGCACCTACATGGACAGAAGACAAGGATGAGGCTAGGAGAGGAACGAAGGGAGATTCCTTCAATTCAGCATGTCCCTCTAGATGAGACATGCAGTGTCTGTGGTGTCATGGGAGGCAGGATACCCAGCTCAGTTCCTGCCCTGCCCCTCACCGTGTGGCCTGGAGGTCACTTCCCTGCTCTGAGTCTTAGTTTCCTCATTTGCAAATTAGGGCTAATAATATGCACCTGGCAGGGCCATCTTGTATAATCAATGGACAATGTCAATCGTACAATGGACATTTATACGATGGGGATGAAGCTCATTGCAATACAAAGGAGAAGTGTGAAGAAGGCTCTTACAGAGGGAGGTGAGGGGTTAGAAGGTTCCAGCAGGAAGAGGGCTCTTCTAGCCTCAGAGCACAGGGGAGCCTTCCTGAGAAGGGGGCATTTGAGTTGGGCTCTGAAGGGCAGTTGATTTTAGTCAGGAAGGCCTAGGGCTTTTGGGCAGGGGCTACTTCTTGGAGTATGGAAAATTAAGGGATACGGAAGAGGCCAGAGACAGAGCTGGGGGAGGGGAAGGGCTGCAAGTAGGAGACCCTGAGACACAGCTCCTTGCCTCAGGCCCCTGAGTAGGGCCAGGCTTGTTCCCACTTTCTAGCATTTCTCCTTCTAACAGTGCTGACAGGGCCAGGGAGGGCAGTTGGGGGCTACACATTTGGTTGACTAACATTCACTGTCCTGCTAACTACTGCCACCCCCATCCACCAGCCTGGTGAGACCTCATAATTTCTAATGTTGTCTTCTCTTTCCAGCAATTTCTGGCCACAAAGACTGGGGTAAGTATGGGGCCAGTGTGAGTGGGGCAGGCCATGATAATGAGGCCCTGGAGAGCTCCTCTTCCTTCCCCCACAACCAGAGGTTGTCCAGGATGGGCTGATACCCAGGACCCTTGGGCCCCTTGGTCTCCCAGTCAGTGGCACCAGGGCTGACAGACCCCTCACGCTGCTGTCACCAGGGCACCCTCGAGGATCAAATCATCGAGGCTAACCCTGCCATGGAGGCTTTTGGCAACGCCAAGACCCTGCGGAATGACAACTCATCCCGCTTTGTGAGTGGCGACAGTGGGAGAGGTGGGTGGGGTTGGCAGCAGGGAAATGGAGGTGGTGGGAGCTTTCTGCAGCTAGTGCCCCGCAGATGGCTGGCCCCAGCTGAGCCTGCTCCTCCCCCCACAGGGCAAGTTCATCCGCATTCACTTCGGTCCCTCTGGGAAGCTGGCATCTGCAGATATTGATAGCTGTGAGTCTAGGGGAGGGTGGGAAAGGGGGATGGGGGACAGATGCCTGGATCTTTCTGCTCCGACTGAGCATCCATCCTCAAGTCCTTGGGGCTCCCACCTGTTCCAGACACTTCTCTCCATCCCCTGGCCACTGTCCACCCCCTGCCACCTTACTCTCACCGGGAACATTCTACTAGCCTCCACATGGTCTCCCAGCCTCCATTTCTCTGCTTGATCTTCCAGCCAGAGTGGTATTTTCTCAGAAGCTAATCTCACCACATTATGTTTCTGCTTAAAAACCTTTTCTAGATTCCATTACCTTAAGATGGAAACCCAGATCTTTACTGGGGCAGTCAGGCTCCTTGTGATTGGGTCCTTAGCCCATCTCAGTCCTTTCTCTGGCCCCCAGTTGGGCAGGCCATGTACACACAGAGTCGCTGTCCTCCCTGGAAGCCTGCCCTCCCGCCTCTTGAGGGTTGTTGACCCTCCCACCTGACCTAGCCCCCCTGCTCAGACACCAGGCTCCAGGCCAAATGCGAGGCCCCGCACTGACCAGTCCCCACCTTGGGATGCATGGCCAGACCCTGATGGATAAGCACAGTCATGTGATGACCAAGGAACGTTGTCATTCATGACGCTCCACGCACGTACTGACACACCAGCTCTGCTCTGAAGGGAAGGAGCGTGCTCTGTGAATGAAGGAATGAGAGCACAGATAAAAGGACAAATGCCAACACCGCCCCCCCACACACAGACGCACATTCCCATGCTGACGCCCTTCAGTACGTGCTGGCAGGTGTGTGGACGCAGCGCCTCTCTACTCACCCTTGACCCTTACTGGCACCTCCTCCCTGCCCCCTCAGCCCTGTTGGGGCGACCCAGTCTGGGGAGAAACGGGATGGTAGGCTAGTGCCCCCCTTTCTCCCAGATCTCCTGGAGAAGTCGCGAGTGATCTTCCAGCTGCCCGGTGAGCGTGGTTACCACGTCTACTACCAGATCCTCTCGGGGAAGAAGCCGGAGCTACAGGGTGAGGGTCAGGGTGGGTGGAGTGGGAGTCAGAGCCCGCGGGGCTAGGTGGGACCGTCCCCTCACTCCTTAGCTGGGACTTGTGGTTATTGTTGAGCCCTCTCCTTCTCGTACTAGAGAATGGGCCCCTCGGTGTCATCGCCCTGGCAAGGTTGTCCCTTCTGCTGTCCTGGGACTTCCCCCAGGGGGGAAGCAATGGCTCTGTCTTGGCTCGGCTCCCCTCTCTTGCAAGCCCCAAAAGGGCAGAGTGTGGTCCTCCCTGTGTCCTAGCACCGCACATGGGCCCTGGGCTCATTCCTCAGAAAACCATAAAGAAAGCAAAGCCATGAGCATGGGGGAGGTGGTGAGAAACTCAGCTACAGAGAAGTCCTGGGAGGGCCCTAGAGTTTCCTGCCAGGGTGACCCCCGGGGCCTCCCATGCTGGGATGGGGGTGGGAGGAGAGTATCTGAGTGAACACAACCAAACCCACTCTGCTCCTCCCCGGGCCTCCAGATATGCTGCTTCTGTCTATGAACCCCTACGACTACCACTTCTGCAGCCAGGGGGTCATCACTGTGGACAACATGGACGATGGGCAAGAACTGATGGCCACTGATGTACGTCTGTGGTGGGACGGGGCAGAGCGGGGGCCGATGGTGTGGGCATGTGTGAGGCTGGGTGGAGACCGGGGAGCAGTCCCAGGGCCCTTAGCTCTGCTGGCCCCTGGCCGCCTCTGATCTTCTGTCCCTTGCCACAGCATGCCATGGACATCCTGGGCTTCAGCGTGGATGAGAAGTGCGCCTGCTATAAGATCGTGGGGGCCCTCCTGCACTTTGGTAACATGAAGTTCAAGCAGAAACAGCGGGAGGAACAGGCCGAAGCCGACGGCACTGAGAGTGAGGGGTCCTGACCTGGTCATCAACCTTGACCCTAATCCCAGTGTCTTGTCTGTGACCATTAACCCTAACCGTTGTCTACAACCTTTGGCCTCAGTTTTCCCTGGCTCTGATTGTAACCCCTGACTTCTCAACTCCAGACCCTCACTCATTTGAGCCATATAGTTTGCCTGCCCTGAACTCCACCTCTCCCAGCCTCCCTCTCCTAACCCCAGGCAGAGGCCAGTAGAGCCCCCAAGTGCCCATATTCTTGGCCTCCTCCTTCTTAACCCACCCATGTGCTCTGCCAGGTGCTGACAAGGCTGCCTACCTGATGGGGGTCAGCAGTGGGGACCTCCTCAAAGGCTTTCTGCACCCCCGAGTGCGTGTGGGCAATGAATATGTGACCAAGGGCCAGAGTGTGGAACAGGTGAGTGGCTTGCAGGCCGGGGCCCACCTGGGGACAGCTGGGACAGGTACCCCCTCCCCGTCGGGCCCTAGACCAGCCTCTCCACACATCCAGGTGGTGTTTGCCGTGGGGGCTCTGGCCAAGGCCACCTATGACCGGCTGTTCCGGTGGCTGGTATCGCGGATCAACCAGACCCTGGACACCAAGCTGCCCCGGCAGTTCTTCATCGGGGTCCTGGACATCGCGGGGTTTGAGATCTTTGAGGTGAGAGCAGGCCCATGCCCCTGGGCTCCGTTCTCCCCCAGGGTGTGAGACCGCGGGGGGGTGGGGGTGAAGTCACGCACACCCCGGTCCTCTGTGGGTCTCCCTGTCCCTGACCACTGAGCCCGGCGCCTCCCTTCTCAGTTCAACAGCTTCGAGCAGCTGTGCATCAACTTCACCAACGAGAAGCTGCAGCAGTTCTTCAACCAGCACATGTTTGTGCTGGAGCAGGAGGAGTACAAACGGGAGGGCATCGACTGGGTCTTCATCGACTTCGGCCTGGACCTGCAGCCCTGCATTGACCTCATCGAGAAGGTGGGGTCTGGGCCAAGGTCCCTGCAAGGAAAGGGGGTGTGGGTGTGGTGAGTGAGCTGGAACGAATGTGCACTGGCTGGCGAGCGTGTGCAAGCATTCACGTGCACACGTATGTGAACATGGCTGTGACTGTGTCTCCGTTCGCGTGTGTGAATGGCAGCGTGCATGGCTGTGAGTAGCTTTGCTGGCGGTGGTGTTGGTGAGTACGTGTGAGCGTGCACCCAGCACTCTTGACCACAGCCCCTTGGGCATGCACGACTCTGCGGTCCACGAGGCCCTATTGCGGCCACGGTCTCACTGGACCCTGAGAACTGCGCTAGGGGCAGGCAGGGTAGGGACCATTTGCTTCTTGATTTGACTGGTTACACATATTTTCCCATTGTACAAAGACTAGAAGAAAGAAAAATCAAAGAAAATTTGAAAAATCAGAAGTAAAGGGGGAAAAACACGTTTCCCCCTAGTCCTAACCTTGTACAGCCTGTATCTGGCACTTTGGTAAGTCTCCAAAGCCTTTATCCTGGGCGCATGTTTTCTTTTATAGACTCGCACTCATTTCTCATCTTACTTTTTCTCTGAAAATGTATTTTGAACATTGAACGTTGTTGAAGAAGCCACAGGAGTTCATGCAGCAGGTGATTTTTGCGCATTTCTGTGATCTCCTGCTTTGGCACATTTGGTGGGTCAGTAGTTTTTTGCTGTGAAATCACTGGAAGTATTCACTCCCCACTTTGCGGGTTAGAAATTGAGGCCCAGGGGCGCCTGGGTGGCACAGCGGTTAAGCGTCTGCCTTCGGCTCAGGGCGTGATCCCGGCGTTATGGGATCGAGCCCCACATCAGGCTCCTCTGCTATGAGCCTGCTTCTTCCTCTCCCACTCCCCCTGCTTGTGTTCCCTCTCTCACTGGCTATCTCTGTCGAATAAATAAAAATAAAAATCTTTAAAAAAAAAAAAAAAAAAGAAAAGAAATTGAGGCCCAAGGGCCCACCCGCTAGTATGTGAGGAAGCGAAAGTTTGAACTGCTTTTTCTTTTTTTTTTAATCGTACTGTGTGTGTGTGTGTGTGTGTGTGTGTGTGTGTGTGTATGTGTGTGTGTGAGAGAGAGAGAGAGAGAGAGACACCACAGACATCAGGACGTGAGTGGGAACAGTTTGAGTTTGTGCAGCTGTGAGCAAAGAGGCCAGTCCAGAGCTGTGAATCGTGCAGAGGGGGGCTGGCAGCCAAGCCACAAACTTCTCTTTTAGAAGACGGGACTCCTAGGCACCTGTCTGGTTTCTGTCCCTCCCAGCAGGTGGTTGGGGCGTCTGGGAAGGCTTCCAGAAGGAAGGGCTCTAGGATATGGGGATCTGGCCAGCCAGGATGGGCTGGCCTCATGGCAGCCCTTCAGGCTTGTTCCCTGTCCCCAGCCACTGGGCATCCTGTCCATCCTGGAGGAGGAGTGCATGTTCCCCAAGGCCTCAGACGCCAGCTTCCGGGCCAAGCTCTATGATAATCATGCCGGGAAGTCACCCAATTTCCAGCAGCCACGGCCTGACAAGAAGCGCAAATACCAGGCCCACTTTGAGGTGGTCCACTATGCAGGCGTGGTAGGTGCCTGTGGGAATCCCAACCCTTGACCGCCCTCTTCCCTTCTCTCAGCTCTCCGTGCCCCCACCCCACCCTTGCTCAGCACCTGTCCGGTCTCTGCCAGGTGCCTTACAGCATCGTGGGCTGGCTGGAGAAAAACAAGGATCCATTGAATGAGACGGTGGTTCCTATCTTCCAAAAGTCACAGAACAAGCTCTTGGCTACCCTCTACGAGAACTATTCAGGCTCCTGTTCCAGTGAGTACAGAGGGACAAGATCACCATCCTGTAGGGTACTCACAGAGTCACATCAGCTAGAGTAACTGGTCCCCTGTCTCTCCTAGCCGAGCCCCCCAAGTCTGGGGTGAAAGAGAAGCGTAAGAAGGCAGCATCTTTCCAGACGGTGTCCCAGCTGCACAAGGTGAGGCCCACGCCGGGCCCTGTGCAGGCCCTCCCCTGCCAGCCTCCACCCCCATCCCTGGTCCCTGCTCTGTCCCCTGCACCCTGGGCGGGCGGCCGTTAAGACTTGCAGTGATGTTTAACTCCTCTCCACGTGAACATCACAGCAAGTCTGTGCTGCTTCCCGTCCCCACGCTGCCTGGGCAGGGAGCCACAGGGCCCGTGGGAGGGAAGGGGATTTGGTGGGCGGGGGGGGGAGGGGTGAAGTCTTCGGTGGCAGTGATGGGGACCCAGTCAAGCAGAAGAGGGAAGAGGGTCACCAGGACCAGAGTGAAAGGACCGATGTGCAGAGGCATGCTTAGAAGCCTGGCTTACCTGTCCTTAGCGGGCTGATCCGCTATGGTTTCCAATTCTGCTTCTTGCCCCTCTTGTGTCTTCTCCCCTCTCCCACCCCCAGGAGAACCTCAACAAGCTGATGACCAACCTGCGGGCCACACAGCCCCACTTCGTCCGTTGCATTGTCCCCAATGAGAACAAGACCCCAGGTAGTCACCCCAGGGCTGGGTTGGCGGGGTGGGGCCATTGGAGGGAGTGGACAGGGCAGATGGAGAAGCTGGGTCTTCCCTCTCCTTGGAGCTTACACAGTCTCAAAGAAAGCCCCTCTGTGGGCTGGTGGTCTTTCTCTGGGGCATGAAGGTGTGTCCATTGACTTCTAACCTTTCCCTTGAACCCCTGCCACATCCAGGAGTCATGGATGCCTTCTTGGTGTTACACCAACTGCGTTGCAATGGGGTTCTGGAGGGGATCCGGATCTGTCGCCAAGGGTTCCCCAACAGGCTGCTCTATGCTGACTTCCGGCAGCGGTGGGTGTCTCCCTGCCCGGCCCTGGTTCCCCTGCCCACCCCACCCCTGCTCCTACACAGCCCCCCCTCCCCCAGGTGGAGGCAGCTGCCTGAGGGAACGGGATGGGCACTTGGAACCAAAGGGATCAAGGGCCCGAGGACTGAGATTCCAATCACCGAGGGGAACACCGGGACTGGGGAGGGGACTGGGCAGGCATCTCAGGGTGGGTGGTGGTGGCTGAGACGGGAGCAGACTGGGGGAGTAGTCAGCAGGCTTATGGTAAGTATTGGAGGTGCAGCCCATAGGCCAAGTTGGTGGATTGGATAGGGAATAAGAACAAGATGAGGATGATCCCAGGTTTGGGGCCTGAGCCACTGGGGAGTTGGTGGTAGGTTTACTGATACCAAGACAGGGTTTTTTGATATTTTGGGGGGTGGAGGGATAGTGGATGGAGTTCCACTTTACACAAGTCAAGTTTGAAATGTCTTCAGCAGATATCAGAACAGAGTCGGAGGGGGGCAGGCGGAGCTGCCTGTGGACTTGGGAGTGGAGTGAGGGTCCCCATAGACTAGACTTTATGTGATGCCAGTCAGTGCTATCAGCTCCGTCTGCCTTTGAAAGTTTGGTTTTAGGGGCTGTAGGGGTCCGTAATTCCCCTCCCGAAGTCTCCGTGGTCACCCACCTTGACGTTCCCATGCGTGTTGACACAAAGACTATGGGCGTGCTTGCACACATGCTCTCTCGTGCACGTGCGCTCTCAACCTCTCCCCCCACCCTCCACCCATTTGTGAGTTTGTTTTTTCATGGAAGAGAAAGAGATTGCTCCTTGTCAGCAGACAGAAGTCTATACCATCACCTTTTTTCCTTTTAATTAAGACTTTTTTTTTAAGAGTAGTTTTAGGTTCACAGCAAAATGGAGAAGGTACTGAGATTTCCCATATACCTGTGCCCCCCACACATACACACAACCTCCCCCAGGATCAACATCCCCCACCAGAGTGGGACGTCTGTCACAGCTGATGACACACCATAATCACTTAAGGGTTTGCTCGTGGAGGTGGACGTTGTGTGGGTTTGGACAGGTGTCTAATGACTTATAGCATCATTCATTTTGTTATGGCTGTAAGATATCCCATAGTCGAGCGAACTGTGTGCTTTGTTCCTCAGTCCCCTCGGGAGGGAGCTTTCATATTTCTCTGGCCTTCCCAGTGTGGCCACAGCCACTGGGACCCACAGCAGTGGACATGCTGGGAACCCCTGCTGTTGTTGAGAATTCTCTCCCTCAAATGTTCCTTCAGCTTTGATGCACTGTACCATATCCCTTTGTTACATTTTTGCCTTCTAAAAAAACGAATTATAAAAAATTGTAAGTTAAAAAATTATGAAAAGTGCTGCACGCCTGTTGTAAATACAATTTCTTAACGAATGTAATGAAAAATGCATTTGAATGGAGCCCGAGCTTTTTAAGCAGAACGAGCTCACCGCCCAGTGCGGCCATGCTCCCCCGCCGGCTGGGTCGGTGGGGCCCCTGTGGAGCCTCTGCGAGGCCTGGGAATCATCGTCCTTGCGCCCCTGTCCGGCCTCCTCCTCACTAGCCCTTCCCTGCTCCCCCAGGTACCGCATCCTGAACCCCAGTGCCATCCCGGACGACACCTTCATGGACAGCAGGAAGGCCACAGAGAAGCTCCTGGGCTCACTGGACATTGAGCACACCCAGTACCAGTTCGGCCACACCAAGGTCGGGGTACATGGGATGGAGGGTGGTCCCACTGGGCAGACGACACGCAGGCGGTTGGGGGTTCCACCTGGTGCCTCCTCCCCCACCCCCAGGTGTTCTTCAAGGCTGGGCTTCTAGGCGTCCTGGAGGAGCTTCGTGACCAGCGTCTGGCCAAGGTCCTGACGCTGCTGCAGGCACGGAGCCGGGGCCGCCTCATGCGCCTGGAGTACCAGCGCCTGCTTGGTGGCAGGTGCGTGGGGGCCCTGGGTGGGGGCGGGACCACAGTACCCTGGCTGGCAGGACCCCCAGGCTCTCCACAGCTTGTTGTGTTATCTGTCTCGGGGTCAGCTTATCCCCTGGGGCTGGTCGGGTGCCTCTGAAGGGGCAGGGTTCTGTTATGTGCCCCTCAGCTGCCAGCTTCCATTTCCTCACCTCAAACATTGGGGCAAGAGCACCTTTCCCTCCACCGCAGGCCACCCAGAGTGTGGCCCGGAACGGTAATAATGACAACCTGTGTTTTCCAAGACTTGAAGTGCCAGGCCCCAGGCAGGAGGCTTTATTTGCATTATCTTGGTTAAAGTGCACGACAGTCCCCGACAGTCCCCAGAGGTGGGCGCTGTGACTCTCTCCAGCGGCAGAAGGGCCGTGTGAGTCTGCGACCCAGTCACAGCTGGCTACTTGCGAGGACCACAGTAGCCAGCTGTGACTGGTCAGGATACTTTCAAGGGCCACCAGGACATTAGGGAGCAGACCCGTTTGACCTTGGGCCTCTCCCCACCTCCCCTATAAAGCAGAGGCTTTAGACCCACCTGACGGGGCTGCGGGGAAGATGAGGAGAGACCGCGCTGAAAGTGTTCAGTGCGGAGCCTCGCGCGGGGCACGCGCCCCGGGAACGTCGGGCTGTCACTGTGAGGGGCAGCACTGAGCCTGCGGCCTCCTGGGCCTTCCCCTCCCCAGGGACGCCCTGTTCACCATCCAGTGGAATATCCGTGCCTTCAATGCCGTCAAGAACTGGTCATGGATGAAGCTCTTTTTCAAGATGAAGCCGCTGCTGCGCTCAGCGCAGGCGGAGGAGGAGCTGGCGGCCCTGCGGGCGGAGCTGCGGGGGCTGCGCGGGGCTCTGGCTGCTGCCGAGGCCAAGCGCCAGGAGCTGGAGGAGACCCACGTCAGTGTCACCCAGGAGAAGAATGACCTGGCCCTGCAGCTGCAGGCTGTGAGTGGGGGAGGGGAAGGGGGGCTTTCCTTGGTGACCTGTGCCCCCTGGCACCCCAGAAAACCCCAGGCTGCTTTGAGGAAATATCACACACCCCCCCCAACCTGGGCCAGGGCAGACCTGGTATGCTCCGGGTGCTCAGGATCTGGATCTTTCTTCCCAGTCCCAGACGTGCCATGAGAGGAGGCCTGCAGGCTCATGGCCACGCTTAGCCTCCCTGCCCTCAGAGTCCGTCTGTGCACGTGTCCCGATGCTCTCGCCTCCTGCTACCTTGGCTTCCTGCTTAAGTGGCAGTGGAGCCCCGTCCCCCCGCCCTCCCTTCCTTGCCCTCCCTGAGACAGACCCATGCTCCCTTCCCCTGGGAAGCCAGGTGGCGAGTAACAGTCATAGCCAGAGGGCAGGGAGCAAGGGTCTGCAGTCTCCCCAAGTCCACAGAGCCATTCCTTCCTTCCGCAAACACGGAGTATCACCTGTGCGCCAGGCGCCACAGTAGCTCTGGGGACATGCTGGTAGGAAGACAGGGTGTGGTCGCCAAACTCACCTGCTAGTGCAGGAGACTGGGAGGCAGCCAGGTGGTGAGGAAACGGTGAGGTGGAAGAGAGTACCCAAGCCGATCCGGGGCACTGCTGCCCATCCCCCTGGAAGGCCTCACCCAGAACTTCTCTCCTCGAGCCCATGTTCGGGTCTCACTCTGAGTTGCTCCAGCCTGTCTGATGTCCCCTCTGGACATCTGCTTCCGCCCCTGCCTCTCCCTCTCCCTCTCCCTGAGCCCTCATTGCATCACACCTGAGCCCCTTCAGGGCCAAGAGCAGGTAGGTCAGAAGCATTCCTGGTCCCCACAGCCCAGGTGAGCATGGGTGTCAGACCTTTGCATGGACACATGAACTTTCTCCAGGGCCTGGCCTGGTGTCCCTTGGCTGGTTCAGCTGGCCCTAGCTCTGCCCCATCCCCCACATCCTTCTCCAGGAGCAAGAAAACTTGGCGGATGCTGAGGAGCGCTGCCACTTGCTGATCAAGTCCAAGGTGCAGCTTGAGGCGAAGGTGAAGGAGCTGAGCGAGCGGCTGGAGGACGAGGAGGAGGTGAACGCCGACCTGGCCGCCCGCCGGCGCAAGCTGGAGGACGAGTGCACAGAGCTCAAGAAGGACATTGACGACCTGGAGCTGACACTGGCCAAGGCCGAGAAGGAGAAGCAAGCTACAGAGAACAAGGTGTGGGCCTGGCTGGCTGGGGGGCCAGGCAGCTGCTGCTCTACCTCCAGGCTCTAGGACACCCTGGCTGGGTGGCGGCAGGCGGGTCACTTCCTCTCTGTGGGCTTCTGTTTGGTCATCTGTCAAGTGGGGTTAATAGCAGCACTTACCTCATTCGGGTGGTTGAGGATTCAGTGTGTAATGAGCTTTTGCGAGCACTCAGCACAGGGCCTTAGCACAGGGCCAAGCACACGGTAGGTGCTTAGCAAATGCTAGCAACTGTCATCCGTCCTGGACCGCAGGCCTCTTGAGGGCAGGAAGCCCATTTCCCAGCTCTGCGTCCCCCCAGTGCCTCTGCATGCCTTCTGCCATCGGGCCCCTCCCACAGCCCCATGCGGTTCAGGGACCCAGAGTAGTGATGCTGCTATGGGGGGGAGGAGGAGGGAGGTGCGGGTTCAGCTGCCCGCTCAGGTGCTCACAGTGGAAACCGGGACTGTCTGGAACCTGTTACACCGAAGGAAGCTAGCATCTACTGAGAATTGAAGCTCAGAGTGAAATGACTTGCCTGGGGTCCCCTGGCTGGATGGGGCGGTTGCTGTGACTGGGTGGGTGGCTTCACGGACCAGAGTGTAGGAGGGACATCCTCATGGTGACCCCGGCACGGGCACAGGTGAAGAACCTGACCGAGGAGATGGCGGCACTGGACGAGTCGGTGGCCCGACTGACCAAGGAGAAGAAGGCGTTGCAGGAGGCCCACCAGCAGGCCCTGGGTGACCTGCAGGCCGAGGAGGACCGTGTGAGCGCTCTGGCCAAGGCCAAGCTCCGGCTGGAGCAGCAAGTGGAGGATGTGAGTCCCGGCCCCCTGCAGAGGCCTGGGGTCACAGAGGGGGGCTGGGGCAGCCAGGGCGGGGGCCTGCTGGGCCTGGCGGCTGAGCCTGTCCATCCCTCCTGCTCCACAGCTGGAGTGCTCCCTGGAGCAAGAGAAGAAGCTGCGCATGGACACGGAGCGGGCGAAGCGCAAGCTCGAGGGTGACCTCAAGCTGACGCAGGAGTCAGTGACGGATGTGGCCCAGGACAAGCAGCAGCTGGAGGAGAAGCTCAAGAAGTAGGCATGGGGTGGGCAGCCAGCCCGAGCCCCTGGCCAGCAGGCGGCGTCCTGAGCCTGCGCCCTGTTTCTCCCTCTGGGCTCTGGGGTCAGTTCCGCATCCCTGCAGAAGGTGAACGTGGACGATCGAGACGGGGGTCGCTAGGGCATGGGCGGTAGTGTCCTGCCTTCTTTGGACCCAGGGCCCTGGCCAGGCTG
This sequence comes from Ailuropoda melanoleuca, assembly GCF_002007445.2. NCBI lineage: Eukaryota > Metazoa > Chordata > Mammalia > Carnivora > Ursidae > Ailuropoda > Ailuropoda melanoleuca. The sequence goes on along the minus strand of NC_048230.1, from coordinate 68,653,205 downwards.
GGGGTTTGAGAGGGACCACAGCGTGGCGGTGGGCGGGGTGGAATCCTTAGGGCTGGGTGCTTCAGGCAGGGAGCAGGGAGGCTGGAAGGCTGGGGGACCCCAGGCTGGTTGATGGAAGTCTGCCCGGCCCTGGCTCACGCCCCGCACGACCTCCAGGAAGGACTCGGAGTTGAGTCAGCTGAACCTGCGGGTGGAGGACGAGCAGCTCCTCGGGGCACAGCTACAGAAGAAGATCAAGGAACTGCAGGTGTGTGGGGCCCGGGGGTGGGAAGGGCCAGGGCCAGCAGCACAGGGAGGCGACAGCTGCGTGTCTGCCTGTCCCCAGGCTCGGGCGGAGGAGCTGGAAGAGGAGCTGGAGGCGGAGCGGGCGGCCCGGGCCCGCGTGGAGAAGCAGCGGGCAGAGGCGGCCCGGGAGCTGGAGGAGCTAAGCGAGCGGCTAGAGGAGGCCGGCGGGGCGTCGGCGGGGCAGCGGGAGGGCTGCCGCAAGCGCGAGGCCG